>NC_142812.1:30221610-30444138 GCF_049724085.1 Artemia sp. Qi Xiang Cuo | reverse complement strand
TTGGTGATGGTTAATCGGTGTTCTCGTTGACGGTTTTCGGTTGATTATCATCATTTTCATTAATACCACTTAATGATTTTTTGTGTTCTCGCAAGAAAAATAACTCGCATTTTAAGATACTTAGCCGTAGTTAGTTGAAACTGTGCATAAATATATTAATTTTTGTCTAATTGTGTGTGTGTGTAAATTTGTGTGTGTGTGTATGTTTTTGTGTTTGTGTGTGTATGTGTGTGTAAGTTTTTGTGTGTGTAAGTTTTTGTGTGCGTGTTAGTTTGTGTGTGTGTGTGTGTGTAAGTTTTTTTGTGTGTCTGTGTAAGTTTTTTTGTGTGTGTAATTTTTTTTGTGTGTGTGTAAGTTTTTGTGTGTGTGTGTAAGTTTTTGTGTGTGTGTAAGTTTTGGCGTGTGTTTGTAAGTTTTTGTGTGTGTGTAAGTTTTTGCATGTGGGTGTAAGTTTTTGTGTGTATGTGTTATTTTGTTTGTGTGTGTTAGTTTGTGTGTGTGGGTGTAAGTTTTTGTGTGTGTGTGTAATTTTGTGTGTGTGTGTATAATTTTTTGTGTGTGTTAGTTTTTGTGTGCGTGTGTAAGTTTTTTGTGTGTGTGTTCTGATTATTGTGTTCTCGCAAGAAAATGGCTCGCCTTTAACATACTTAGCCGTAGTTAGTTGAAACTGTGCATAAATATCATAATTTTTAGTCTAATTACGTGGCTACTAAAGGAACAATGAGCAATTTTTTTCTGTAGGCTAAATATCTTCGCAGTTGACCATTACCCCCCCATTTTCCGAGGGGTGTTGACACACTGACGGCATTGTGACACTTTGGTGATGGTTAATGACGGTTTTCGGTTGATTATCATCATTTTAATTAATACCACTTAATGATTTTTTGTGTTCTCAAAAGAAAAATACCTCGCCTTTTAAGATACTTAGCCGTAGTTAGTTGAAACTGTGCATAAATATCTTAATTTTTGTCTAATTGTGTGTGTGTGTGTGTAAATTTGTGTGTGTGTGTGTGTGTGTGTGTGTGTGTAAGTTTTTGCGTTTGTGTGTGTGTGTGTAAGTTTTTGTGTGTGTAATTTTTTGTGTGTGTAAGTTTTTGTGTGTGTGTGTAAGTTTTTTTTTGTGTGTGTGTGTGTAAGTTTTTGTGTGTGTGTGCTTAATTTTTTGTGTGTGTGTTTTTTTTTGTGTGTTTTTGTTAGTTTTTGTGTGTGTGTGTGTTAGTTTTTGTGTGTGTGTATGTTTTGGCGTGTGTGTGTAAGTTTTTGTGTGTGTGTAAGTTTTTGTGTGTGGGTGAAAGTATTTGTTTGTGTTTAAGTTTGTTTGTGTGTGTAAGTTTTTGTGTGTGTGTGTAAGTTTTTGTGTGTGTGTGTAAGTTTTTGTGTGTGTGTGTAAGTTTTTTTGTGTGTAAATTTTTGTGTGCGTGTGGAAGTTTTTTTGTGTGTGTGTGTGTATTTTTTTGTGTGTGTTTGTAATTTTTTTTGTGTGTGTGTTAGTTTTTTTTTTTGTTTGTAAGTTTTTGTGTGTTTGTTTAAGTTTTTTTTGTGTTTGTGTAAGTTTTTGTGTTTGTAAGTTTTTGTGTGTGTGTGTGTGTGTGTAAGTTTTTTTGTTTGGGTGTAAGTTTGTGTGTGTGTGTAATTTTTTTTGTGTGTGTAAGTTTTGTGTCTGTGTAAGTTTTCGTGTGTGTAAATTTTTATGTGTGTGTGTGCAAGTTCTTTCTGAGTGTTTAAGTTTGTGTGTTTGTAAGGTTTTGTGTGTGTTTAAGTTTTTTTGTGTACGTTTTTTGTGTGTGTGTGTAAGTTTTTGTGTGAGTGTGTAAGTTTTTGTGTGCGTGTAAGTTTTTTTGTGTTTGTGTAAGTTTTTGTTTGTGTGTGTGTATGTTTGTGTGTGTGTGTGTGTGTGTGTGTGTGTGTTAGTTTGTGTGTGTGTGTGTGTGTGTGTGTGTTTAAGTTTTTGTGTGTGCCCATTTTGAAGTTGGAAAATATTTATATTATTTGGAAAAATAGAAATGATCAATAACTAATTTCTTTTTCATTGAAAAAATTCAGAATAGAATTTGAACTTTTCTTCACTTCGTTGAGAAAATTAAAAATTGAAGTAGAGCTTTTTATCTTCTGGGAAAATATTCACAAGTATGCTATAGCTTTTTCTATCTACTACGGAAAAATTTAGAATAGAACTTTAAATTTCTTTATGTCTTTGGTGAACTTAAAACTGAAGTGGAAGATTTTTATTTTCTCTGGAGAAATTACAATTGGAGTGTGTTCTTTGGTAAAATTCAGAAGAGAACTTGAACTTTTCTATCTTCCGTAAAAAATTAGGAACAGTAGTTAAAAATTTTTCATCTCTTTAAGAAAAATTTTATCCGAAGTGAAAATTTTTTATATTATTTTGAAAAAATAGAATTGATTAATAACTAATTTCTTTTTCATTGAGAAAATTCAGAAGAGAACTTTAACTTTTCTTACTTCATTGATAAAATTCAAAATTGAAATAGAACTGCTTATCTTCCGAGAAAATATTCGAAACTATAATATAGCTTTTTCTATCTACTAAGGAAAAATTTAGAATTTGTAAAATTGGTTTAAGAAGGTTATTAAGAAAAGAACTTGTACTGAAAAGATATAATAAAGCCTTTTGGAAAGTATTGCTTGATGTTTGGTTGTGTAAAAGAGTCGTAAAGTAAAGTTGTGGGGAAAAGATAAGTACTTCAACATGTAAAATGGGTTTAGGAAGGACCTTAAGAAAAAAACATGTTCTGAAATGCCTTTGAAAAGTATTGCATGATATTGGGTAATTCAAAAAGCCTTATAGTAAAGTTGTGGGGGAAAAGATAACTACTTCAAGTTGTAAAATTGGTTTATGAAGGACAATAAGAAAAAAACTTGTTCTGAAAAAATATAATAAAGCCCTTTGAAATGTTGGGGACCCTTCTGTGTCTCAAATGCACAAAAAAGTATTAACAAAATGGGGATGGGGCTCTTTGGGGACCCGGGGAGGGCATTTGGGGATCCGGAGGGCCCTTGAGGGCTGGGTGGTCCTTTGGGAGCATGGGGGACCTTTGGGGACTGGGGTAGAGGACCTCACGACACTGTTCAAATGGAACTTATGTATTATAACGACCACAGAGTTTCACCTTCAAATCCTCTTCTAAAATCTCTTCGAAAATCCACTTTTGAAATGTTTCTAACTGTTTCACCGAAATAATTCCCTAAAATAATAATATGTTCTGAAAAGATACAATAAAGCCTTAAAAAAGTATTAAAATGGTGGCTCAGGAGCCTTTGGGGTTTTGGGGACCCTTTGGGAATCCAGAGTACCTTTGAGGACCGGTGGCTTCCTTCGGGGTTCGGGTGGGGGGATCGGAACCCTTTGGGGTTGTGGTAGGGGACCTCACAACACTGTTCAAATGGAACTTGTGTATTATAACGACCACAGAGTTTTACCCTCAAATCCTCTTCTAAACTCATCTTTTAAATCATCTTTTAAAATGTCTCTAACTGTTTCGCCGAAATAATTCCATAACCTGTCTAAAACAGTTTCGCCCAAATAATCCCTAAACGTAAATTCAGCGTGTTCCTTTTGTTTTTTGGCATCTCTGCGCTGAGGCATTTCAAATTAATAAGAACCCCGATTCCCGCACTACAACAATTCATCGCTAAGATGTTTCTTTGAGAATTGTTTCCATGGCCTTTGGCTATTAATATCCTTTGGAGTTCGACCAAAAGAGTTGTTTCCGAGGCAAAGACATTAATGACTTTGATCTATTCCTGGAGAATCGTTTCTAGGCGAAAATTTTTAAAGTCTGACAGATGATGTCATTGGTTGATTGATCTGTCAAGAAAGGGGAATTAATTTGTTGTTTCTAAGGGGAATTATTGATTCACGATAGGGGAATTGAGGTCGACAGCACAGGTGTTCCAAATTTCTGGAAACTCATAACATTCGCTGAGAGCAACAACAAGAAGGAAGTGTCATTGACCTGCTCCCATTAGACTCAATAATCCATTAAAGTGAGAAAGTTCCTGTATTTCCATTCTCACTGACAAAAACCATAAAAACAGAAATAAATGTGAGAAAATTCCTGTTATTCAAATTCTCACTGACAAAAACCATAAATCATCCATAACCATCCATGAAAAACATCAAATAAATCGACCAACACACATAATCATCCATGAAAACAGACATAAATGTGAGAAGATTCCTGTTTTTCAAGTGAGAAAAATACTGTTTTTTCATTCTCACTGACAAAAACCATAAAACAGATATGAACTGCTGTTGACATCCATGAAAAACATCAAATAAATTGACCAACACACATAACCATCCAAGAAAACAGACATCAATGTGAGAAAATTCCTGTTTTTTCATTCTCACTGACAAAAACCATAAAAACATCCATAAAAGTGAGAAAGTTCCTGTTTTTCCATTCTCACTGACAAAAACCATAAAAACAGACATAAATGTGAGAAAATTCCTGTTATTCAAATTTTCACTGACAAAAACCATAAATCATCCATAACCATCCATGAAAAGCATCAAATAAATCGACCAACACACATAACAATCCATGAAAACAGACATAAATGTGACAAAATTCCTGTTTTTCAAGTGAGAAAAATACTGTTTTTTCATTCTCACTGACAAAAACCATAAATCATCCATAACCATCCATGAAAACATCAAATAAATCGACCAACACACATAACCATCCAAGAAAACAGACATAAATGTGACAAAATTCCTGTTTTTCAAATTCTCACTGACAAAAACCATAAACCACGTGGTTCTATGCCCATATATGGTGTGCTGTTCGGATCAATTGAGGCCTTTCTACTAATGTTCCTACAGTTGCACCGGTAGTGATAATCGTATTTGGAAAGAACGTTGAAGGGCGAATAGAATGGTATGTTTAATCTTCAGCTAGTGAATTACCAATATTCAACTAGTTTAGTAACCAAATATATATACATACATTGACTAATTCATTCCGCTAGACCTCGCGGAACCTTCGAAATAAATTACTTAATTTTTCCAAATGGAAACAATCCAGGGTTCCATGCTAGTTCGTATAGGTTACGCTTGCTCAAATGAACTTATAGTAATTGAAACTGCAGCTACACACACTCGGTTATATAAAGCGAGAACAGAGGGTACTTGCGTATCATAGCGTCCACACCGACGAAGTGAAGTTAGGTTAATCATAATGAAATATACCAAAATATTATGAAAATACAACACTTTAGTAACAAAATTATGGAAACTACAAAAAAGAATTATGGAAAACAGGCCGCCTAAAACATATTATATCAAAAACCTAACCAAACCAACTCTATATACTAAATATTTAATTAAAATATACCTACATATTTCTCTCTCAGGCTAAGCTAATGATCTCCGAGTGCACACAGAGAAACAGGTTTCTTAACAGATCAAAAACAACAGTGTGGTCGCTATAATACGTATGTACTCAATGAACAATGTTGTTGTTGCACAGGCGAGCATTGAGACCCAAAATCGTCCAATGTTCTTTCAGTAGAAAGAACTTTTACGTTCAGTTGTAACCCTGGCAGTGGTTTCTCTGAGGACCGTGCGAGGAGGGAGGGAACTGGGAGCCAATGTATATTCCCCCCGAAATTGTGTTAAAGTCAATGAAGTAACAATCTTTTAGAATCTATGAGTGGCGTCAACTCACCAATATATAGGGGGAGGGGAAAATGTGTTACTCAAAATCTAGAGGCAAAATGAAGAGGGGCAAGTCTGTCGGGTAGTAGCCACGAATTGAGGCTTTTTGAGAAGGAGACTTGTTAAGACATTGATTCTTAGGCTACTTCATAATATGTAGAAAAAATGTGACTAGTATTTTTTGAAGGCACTTCGGTAAAGGATTATTCAATTTACGGGTACACGAGTTGAGACAAGAGTGACGCATGGAAAAATAATTGGAGACACGTAAATTGGGCTATATATATGCACATTAGGGAGATTGGGGGTGAAGTATAGTGGAAGTGCCTTCAAGATGTGTTAACTACAATTTTACTGCATATTATCAAGTAAGAATGGTTTTTTCCTTCTCAATAGCCCCAATTCTAGGCTAATATCATTTGCTTTGGTTGACCACATCTTAAGGAAACATGCTAATATAATAAAATTATTACCATTCAATTCCTTTTTTTTATCATCTTTCCAAATATCAAGGTAGCTTTTCTGACAATACACCCCAACCTCTGCTTGTCCCCGATATAGCCCTAGGATACATAAAAAACAAAAAAGAAAACACCAAAATAATGAAATTCTTAATTTATAATCTAGGCTTCTTAAACTGTTTTTTATTTACGACTCCATTTATGATTTCGAGTTTCCTGGCGACCCCACATAAACATAAAATAAAATTAAATATATAATTTTTGATGATTTATTTATTAGATAACAATATACATATACATATGAAGACATATAATTTTAGAATTTGTTTGGAAACATACAAGAATCTAAAATTATACTCTATTTAATATAGTTACAAAAACTATAAGCCCTATTTTTCACCAAAATTACATTTTTCGCAATAACCTGAACAAAAGGAAATTCTGAACGTCTTAGTTCGCTCGAATATATTCGAATGCAGTCGGTTAGTGGTTAATATTAGATTAAAATTAAAATAAAAAATTTAGTGAGATGGTTGTGCTATTTTTTACTGCATAATTAACTAAATATTTGTGGAATGTTTAACACTGCTGGATGTAACGCATCTTCAACATTTCCTAGCGATGGACTATACTGGGATTTAATAAGTGTTAAAGCAGAGAATACAACTTCACAGAAATATGTTGAATGGCAGAAGAACATTTAACTCAACGATTGTGGAAAATTCAGTTCTAGTTCTGATCCAGAATTGAGTCAAGGACTTTTTTGGAAATTGTAGTTTTAAATTTGAGTAACTCGAAAGCTCAGCAAATTCCTCTTGAGCTAAAATCGGCAGGTGATCAATCTCACTTAAAACAATCCAAAACGGCTTTTGAATTCAAGCTACCTTTTTAAAATCAATATCTAATGCAAAAAATGTACGGAACTGTGCTTCTAGCACTTTTAAGTAATCTTAGTGTAAGTAAATATATCACAATTTAAATATATCGCATTCTGAAGTAAATATATTGTAATTTTTCCCTGAAGAGACTAGTTGAGATCGTCTAATATCGCAAAGCCATCTGACAAATAACACAGCTTAGATAGCCGTAGGTCATTTTGAAAAAAAAAAAACCAGCAAGTTCACATTTTTGTTCGGTAAAAAACATTTTGATTTCAGCCTTTAATAGAAATAATCTTCTTAAACTTTGCTGACAACCATCTTACTTCTACGGGTAATAATAAAGTTATGTTGTTGAAATTCGCACCGTATCCTTACAGAGATTTAAAAATAAGCGGCCGTTAAGGGCATGGCTCTTAATAAAATTTATAATCTTTACAGCATCCTAAAGCACATTGTTCAATTCTGTTGCTAGGTTTTTAGCTGCAAGGGCCTCTCAGTGAACAAGGCAGTGCTTAAAAGTTATATGATCATAATGAGCAGCTTGAAAAAAATATTAAAAACCAACATTTTTGCCCGTCATCGTGAATACCCCATTTGGAAATATTCCACAGCAATTTTTCCACTCTAAGCCTTGTGTTTTTAAAAATTCGTCAACTTTCCAATGTATGTATTTCCCTGTAGTCTTTCAAAGGACGACAAAATAGCAATTCTTCCTCCACGCTTTCTTTATAAATGTACTTGACATCTACTAACAACTGAGCCAATTTAGTAACATCAGTTGTTTCGTCCAACTAAATAAAAGTTTTTTTTTAATTATTGTAATAAGCTGCACTAATTTGTCCTTGTTAATATCAGAAAGTCTATTCGACACGTTGCCGTTTGACAAAAGAATTTGTCAAATATTATTGCCATATTCACTTCGATGTAGTACTTCAACCATTTTAATAGCAGCAGGTAATACAAAATCTTTTCCAAGGGCGAACGGCTTTTTATTTTAAAGATAGAAGAAACCACACAGCTTCATTCTTACCAATATCAACCTTCCTCGGGAAGGTAAAACCAACCATGTCTTATATTCATTAAAATTTGTGACTTTACATCACCAAACACAACCTCCGAGAACAGAACATAACCCCGGACCTATTGGAAAAATTGACAAATCAAGGCCTTGACCCCAACTGGCGAGAAGTAGCCCATCCTAGCAACACAGTATTCTAACGCTTGGGAAATTGTTAAAAAATCTGAAATTTAAGCTTTAACTATTTTAAATTTACACAGGTCAATGCGACTATATTTATTTCTTTTCAAAATCTCTTTAGCTATCCAAAAAACCCTAAATAAAACATCCCTTGAACTTCAATTTTAAAATATACTTTATAAGAAATTTTGTTAATTCATGAAATCTTTATTACAAACGATAACGTACTTTAAAACCAATAAGAGAACTTGTCAAAATTTTAACTACAAATTGATCCTTTCGCACGACACAAGTTAGCAAGTTAGTAGCCCCTGGTACCGCTATTAGGGGAGAGAGGGGTGAAACCGTACATTTTGAGGATTTTGACCCCTAAAAAGCGTATTTCTAAAGATACAAATTTCCTTTTTACATGAATAGATAGCTCAATTATTCACTTTTCTTGGTGATTTTTTTCAATGACATCCATCAAGTTGTTTCTTGGTGAGACCCAAAAATGTGTGAACTCTTCAAGTGTCCAAAGTCACCCCAACCAGGGGGTGACTTTGGACACACGTGGGGCATTTCCGTACATTCATTAATTAATGCTTGTAATTATTGATTCAGATATTATTAACATTTAATTCAGATAATATACAAGTTAAATGTTACATTAAATTTATTTTATGGGAAATTGGGCCAAATCACAGCCAAATACAAGAGCTTTGGCTGTTCTCCCAGTTCCTCCTACTGATACCGGTGCGAGAAGCTTCATAATAATGTCTTGAAAGTCAGTTTCTGCACAATCTCGACATTCAGGGAAGATGAACTTCCTACCAGACTTGCGCAGGTAGTTTATTTTTGCTACCCTGCCACTTATTTCCTCAATTTCACCAACATAGTAAACAGCAGAGTTTTGCTTCTTTCCAACCATAAACCTCACAAGCACAAAATTTCCACAAGATAATTCTTCATCTGTCTCAAACTCACTGATACTTCCACAATGTAAAGGCTCGTCATCTGACTCGTCATTGAGCTCTATATCTATGCCTGAAATGCTGTCTCTATTTTTGTCAGCAATGAGTGAAACCTTTGACTTTTTTAGCGACTTTTTCTTTTTCTTAGCAAGCCTTAGCTCAGTCTCTGCTTCTAGTGCTCTTTTTTCTGGCGTATCTGTCAGAATTCTACTTTTGCCTTTTTTACGGTTTTTGTGCGGATTGCATTTTTACCTGTGGATATGGTCTGATGCTTTCAGGAGTTACTGCTGTAGGCAAGTTTGACTGCTGTTGACCCATCATGACAGGAGATGAATCACAAAATAAACCAAGGTGAGGATCATCCATATTGGAAGTTTCTGGGGCATTCTGTTCAGCTGGATCTGGGCGGTTTGTCACCTCAGCTGGCCGAAAATCGACTTCTGTGAACACATTTGGATTTAAAGGCCAAATTCCTGCCTTATCAAAACCAGCTGTGATGTTTTGAGGATTCAGCTTTTCCAGAAAGGGATACTTGCACAATTTTGCTATTTCATGTATTGAAATTCTCTGACCAGGGTTTAATTGCATCCAATTGTCAGATGAATCCCTGATTGCATGCGTCAATGGTGCATACACTGAAACATCAAGGGGTTGGAGACGATGAGAGCAATGAGGAGGAAAAGTTAGGAGGTGGATGCCGTTATCTTTACAGAAGAAAACTAATTCTACTGAAATATGGCTTTCATGATTGTCAAACAAGAGTAAAACAGGGTCTTTTTTGCTGGGTTTGACCTCTTTTAGAAAGTGTTCCATGGAACAAAGGAAATTGTCCAAAGTCATCCATCCACTGTGATGGGCTAAGGCAATGCATCCTGGTGGTCCATCTCGATACATCCTTTCTGGAGCTTTGACTCTTGTAAAAACAAACACTGGTGGAATTGGCTGACCAATTGCAGATACAAAGCATAGCATTGTGGTATTTTCCCCTCTTTCTGCTGACACAGTTTGTGCCACCTGTTTTGCTCCCCTTTTAGCAATCACCTTTGGGGCCTGAACAACTGTGGGTACTCCTGTTTCATCACAGTTCCAAATTCGACCAGGAGGAAAATGATACTTGCAATATAACTTCTGAAGATTTCTAAAGAAGACACCAATTACAACGGCGTTAAGGCCGGCAGCACGAGCCTGGCTTGTATTTTCGGATTTTCTGATGGACAAACTGGCGTTCCGCTTGATGAAACCTCTTAGCCAATCCACTCCTGCTCTCTCATTCAGTTTCCAGCTTGATGGAAATTTTATCTTCAATGCTATTGCCCATTGGTAGGCTAACTTTCTTGTTGCATAGGGAGTCAGCCCATGGTTAAGTAATGAACATTTTTAGAGGTATGCAGCAAGCTCTTTCTCTTGTTTGGAAGTAAAAACAAACTTAGTGCTCTCCTGAACAATGTCATTGTCAAAATTGCTACCACTAGCACCACTCTGCTCGAGAATTTGCATTTTTGCCTTGTATTGTTTCATGGCATCCGCAAGGGTACTCTTCTTCAGGGAAAATCCTTCTGCGGTTGCTCGGAAAGACAACTTCCTATGTATAAATTGAATAACAGCACGCCTGACTAATTCTGGATCAGGAGGACCACTCCCCTTTCGAATGTAGGTGCGAACCATCTGTAAAAGAAAATTATAATTGTCAGAACCTCATGAGAACAACATGGAAATTAACACAGGTCACGCCATGCTTTGAGGCATAGAATGGAAAGATGCCTGCAGACAGCGTAATGTTTAGTTTAACATTATAATACAAAACATTAAACAAACAAACTTAAAAAAACACATCAATCATTTGTTTATGTTCACTTTTGTTATGTTTCTACAAGTCGGACAAACATTTCGGGGGGTTTCAAACCCTCTACCCCCTTGGATACAGCCTTAGACACTACTGTTTATCTTTCTGATATAAGTAGGCATTGAGCAAATGTTTATTGTTCAACATAATAGTAAATCATTTAATAATAAGTATTATTTTTAAATATGATGGGTGAAAATGAATTGAACTGATCTGCATAGCTGTGAAGGTGTACTGTAAATCTAAGCTTATATAAATCTCACATGACTCCTTTTGAATTATCACTGTCTAATTAAAAGTTCCAATCACATATATTATAAAACTAAACATTATAATATATAAGACAATAATCCATTGAATGTATACAATTCATAGTATGTATTTTAAACAAGGAGGGGTGGGGGGGGTAAGGTTTATTGGTACCGTACACCAGTTAGAAAGTATTGAAGAATATTTGATTAAGATTAGCTTGAATATTTTTGCAATAAACAGTGACATGCCGAGACTATTTTAAACGCATAGACAGTCAAAAGTACACCTTAATTTCGGATAGAAATTAAAGGTTAAGCTTAGCCAAATCATAGAAAATGCTGTCCAATCTTGAACACAGGATCTTAAAGTTGGAACAAAGTATCTAAATAATAGGCAGACTTAATCTTGGACAACTTTTATTCAAGACAAAGATTGTTACATAGAGTAGTTGTGTTTAAATAGGCTAGGCTGTAAGGCAAGGGGTAACTTTTGTCTAAGTGTAAATGTTGAAAACAAAGTTTGATAGTCAAAACAAATCACTTCAGTTTCTCTATAAGACAAAAGGAATACAGTCAATTTTACCAATATTCTGCTTCCAGCTACACATAGTTCCATTTTCCAACTTATGAAAGACTTCCGTCAGTACAAGGCGAAACCGGACACCACGAAAAGTGTCCGGAATCGCCCCCAAAAAGTGTCCGGAGTTACCCCATGTTGACGCCATTTTGAAATATTTTTTTTCGTAGATAACGGCCTGATATTTACTGATGAAAATTACCGTGCAAATATCAGAGGTATACCTTGTCTGATCTTTCTAACTCATGGCTCAAGAGCTACAATAACTTAGAAAATATTTGACAAAGACTACATGTGTCAGGATTTCCAGCAAGCAAATAAAAACTTCCTTACCTCTTTTCTCGGCTGTCTCTTTTCTCCAAAATTTAAAACTTGCGCCAAATGAGCGTTACATGACTGGCATCTAGCGGTAATTTTTTGAAAGGATTAGCTCAAAAACTTTAGATAACAGGTCAAACGTACGGAGTCGCCCCCGTGCGGTATCGCCCCTCTCTCCCCTACTTGTTAACTAGTCTCGTGAAAAAGGATTAATTTATAGTTAAAGTTTTGACAAATTGTTTTTGCTAATAATATAAAAAGCATCATTGGTTTTAAAGGAAGTTTTCGCTTGTGATAAAGACTTTGTGAATTAACGAAATTTTATATATAGTATATCTAATGATTGACGTTCAAATAATGTTTTATTTAGGGTTTTTTGAATAGCTAAAAAGATTTTGAAAAGAAATAAATAAATACATGGACATTTCTAGAAATAATTTTGAAAGAAAGTCAAGAAACTCGTTGTTTTCGTATTCATAAATAATTCTTATAGAGATATTTAGGTGCGGCCGTAAGTCCGAACTCTATGAACTTGGAGCTCTGATATGATCCATTTAATCCGTGCCTCGAATAAAAGAGTCGAAATATAGTAAGTTAAGCATGATATATTATTAAATAGATGGCTTTAACAAGTGTTGCCACTAAGGTTGCCAACTTGCACGCTTTTTGTGTGAAATTTTTTTCATTGCACTCTTTCACACCATGGACCGGATTTTCACTCTTTTTGTCCAAAATTTGCTCTTTGCCCTTTTTTACAAAATGATGGTAGAAAAAGTATTAAGCGAAATAAAAAACGATACTTCACTTGTCTACATTGAAGTCAGCTGTAGTTCACGACCTCTTATGAGAGTTCACTTGGACCTATTATACTCCTTTCAAAACATTTGAATAAAATAGCGACAAAACTTTAATTAAACATTTGATGCAGCCAACTATAATCATAGGCAGCGCGCCAGCGCTGCCTAAGTAAAGAACGATATGGGCGCAATCTGTTTTTGTTTTTTTTTTCTCCATACCCGGGCACTTCGTATCGAAGGAGTTGTTGTAAAAACTTCGAAAAGGGCTTATTCGATTGGAAATTCAAAGGGCTAGTGCCCTTTTTAATAGTCGAAAGTGATTGGAGGGCACCTAACCCCCCCCCCCCACACCCATCATTCCCCCAACCACATCCAATTAAAATTTTGAGATAACCATTTTGTTTATCGTAAGCTGGTTGATTTCTAGATAGAAAATACATCTTTGAGGAGGACACTCACCTTAAACCCTCAGAGTAAAGGTTTTAAGTTACGCCCTGGGGGCATATGAGGTTTTTATAGAAGGCAATGTCGTGGAAACTTCAAAACAGACTCATTCGATTGGAAATTGAAAGGGCTAGTGCCCTTTTTAAAAGTCGAAAGTAATTGAAGTACACCTAGCCCCCCCCCCCCGGCTAGCCATAACCCAAACCAAACCAAACAAAACTTGTTGTTAGACATTTTTTTAAGCGGATTTAATTTCCACATAGATAATATGTTTTTGTAGAGGACACTTCCTCACAGCCCTCAGGGCAAGGGTTTTAAGTTATGCCCTGGAGGCATGTAAGGTTTTTATGGAAGGCGTTGTCGTAGAGACTTCAAAACAGGCTCATTCGATTTGAAATTCAATGGGCTATTGCCCTTTTTAATCGTCGAAAGTGATTGGATGGCACCCCCCCCCACGTCCATCATTCCCCCAAACACACCCAATCAAAATTTTGAGATATCCATTTTGTTCAGCGTAGGCTAGTTGATTTCCAGATAGAAAATGTGTTTTTGAGGAGGACACTCCCCCACAACCCTCAGGGCAAGGGTATTAAGTTATGCCCTAGGGGCATATAAGGTTTTTTCAGAAAGAGTTGTCTTAGAAACTTCAAAACAGGCTCATTCGATTGGAAATTCAAAGGGCTAGTGCCCTTTTTAATAGTCGAAAGTGATTGGAGGGCAACTAGCCCCCCCTCGAACGTCCATCATTCCCCAAAACACATCCAATCAAAATTTTGAGATTTGAGGAGGACATTCCCCTACAACCCTCAGGGCAAGGGGTTTAAGTTATGCCCTGGGGGCATATAAGGTTTTTATAGAAGGTGTTGTCATAGAAACTTCAAAACAGGCTTATTCGATTGCCCTTTTTAATAGTCGAAAGTGATTGGAGGGAAAATAGCCCCCCCCACGCCCATCATTCCCCCAAACACATCAATCAAAATTTTGAGATAGCCATTTTGTTCAGCGTAGGCTAGTTGATTTCCAGATAGAAAATATGTTTTTGAAGAGGGCAATCCCCCACAACCCTCAGGGCACGTGTTTTAAGTTATGCCCTGGGGGCATATAAGGTTTTTATAGAAGGCGTTGTCGTAGAAACTTCAAAAAAGGCTCATTCGATTGAAAATTCAAAGGGCTAGTGTCCTTTTTAATAGTCGAAAGTGATTATCAGCATCGATAAATAAATGAAACCCAAAACGAACAGAAATTACAATGAATAACCGAGTCAAACTCAAAACGAGCAGAAATTAACATAAGTTGGGTGCAAAACCCTTATGCCTTCCCAAGGCCAGAACAAAATTTGCACTTTATTGAAAAAATACAAATGAACGTGCATTATCAGTTTAATATGGATGTACTGATATTTAGTAATCAAAATGTTAATATTATTTGATTTATTTGAGTTATAGAAGTAAAAACATTAAATTTTTTTCAGTAAAGCACAAATTTTGTTCTGGCCTTGGGAAGGCATAGGGGTTTTGTACCCAACTTATGTTAATTTCTGCTTGTTTTGAGTTTGACTCGGTTATTTATTGTAATTTCTGTTCGTTTTGGGTTTCATTTATTTATCGATGCTGATATGTGGTAGTTTCACGCTTCGTAGATTATTTGACTTTATTTTTCCTCATTTTTTGTTTAATGGAGTTCTTTACTTTTCTTTGAAAAACTTATTTTGTGGAAAAAGTTTTTTAATTAATTCAGTCAAGATCCAAGCAATCAAAATAAACCCCTGCAAATATCCAGCAGAGAATTACCTTTTAAGCTAAAAAAAGAATGATAATCATTATCTAACCCAGGGGTTCCCAACCTTTTTTTACTCTAGAGCACATTCTAAAATATCAGTAGGGTGGCGGACACCACCTATTTCAAATCCACAAACTCCCTTCATAACTTGTCATTTTCCCATAATTTATTTTCTTATTTTCTTATAGTCATAATGTATTAATAAATAATAAACAAAAATGTTTCAAAATAATAAAATTATTTGGCATTTTTTTTTCAAATTGCATACACACAGAGAAATGTATTTACAAAATGTAAAGAAAGTAAACAAAACACACAAATACAAAGAAAACATTTAATAAAGTCAATGTGATCTTTGGCATTGCATTTGATTGGCCAGAGCTTCATAATTAGGACCGTATGACGATAATCCTGTTTGCAGACAATCATAAAGATGCTCACCGGTGAGTCAAGATCTATATCTTGATTTTATTAAGTTCATGTTTGAAAACAATGATTCGCATAAATATGTCGAACCGAAAAATGATTCAATTTTATATGCCTCTTTTTTCAACAATGGAAACTTTTCTCTATCCACTGCATTTCAAAAGTCCTCTGCCATTAAGGATTTTAGAAAAATATCATTCTTAAGGTCCAAAATTTCTAACTCTAGTTCTTCAGTCTTACCTTGAACAAAATCTGCAATACGTGCGGCTATTTCCATAACATTTATTTGGCGAGTAAAAGGATTGATACAGAAGGAAACTATTGGCTCATTATGTTTAAACTGCAAAAATTTATCTTTAAAAATTTTTTTTAACTCTTGAAAATGCTTAATAATTAATGTCTCATTTAAACCACTGTCACCTAGCATTTTCTTCATATGTGGAAAATACACGAGAGAATTGATCTGCAAATGTGATATCAACAAATCCAATTTAGCTTTAAATGACTTTACACAGCTTATCATTTCAGATATGCTTTTGTCTTTATCCTGCATCTCCAAATTTAAAGAATTCAATTTTTCCATGATGTCTGTGAGAAATCTCAAATCAATCAGCCAACCAGTCAGCTAGTTCATCATAATTTTCCTTTCTATCGTTTATAACTGTTTTTATTTCTTCAATTAAACTCGCAAATCTTGTAAGAGCCTTTCCTTTACTGAGCCAACGTACTTCAGTATTCAGAATAAGATTATGTTCTTTATCTTCAATATCTTCTAACAGGGTTTTGAAAAGTCGGTGTTGCAAAGGACCTGCTCGAATAGAATTGATTATTTTTGTAACTATTTTCATGACGTGTTCAAATGGCAAAATTTTACAACACAGAGCTTCCTGGTGGATAATACAATGGCAGGACATGAAGTTTGAAGATGAATCATCCTTCATGCAGAGGGTAATAAATCCTTTGTTTTTACCCATCATTGCTGGTGACACATGAGTGGTTATTGCAGACAGCTTGTGCAAAGGCATATTTATTGACTCGGCGTATGTTTTGAATGTATTATAAATATCCTCACGCCTTGTCTGTCCTTTCATAGGTAATATTTGTAACATCCTCTTTTACTGTGAAGTTACTAAACACAATTCTCCCCATAACTGCTGACTGTGCGGTGTCTGATATATCTGTTGACTCGTCAAATTGTAGCGAGAACCAGTCACATATTTCCAAGTCAGTTTTTAACTGACTTTGTATGTCTGTTGAAATTGCATGTATTCTTCTTGTGACTGTGTTATTTGACAACTGTAAGTCTTTTATTGCTGAGACAATCTCACGTTTGTTAGAAAATCCATCAAACAAACAACCGGCACTAGTCAAAAATAGTTCCTTAAACAAATCACCATCAATGAAAGGTTTCTTCTTTTTTGCGAGCATGGGAGATATTTTGAAAGAAGCAATAGTGACCTTTTTAGAATTTTCCACATGTCTAGTGAAAACAGTCTGTGGTGCTGTTAGACTTGATTTTAGATTGCAAATTTTTGTTTTCTTTCTTACTTCAGATTTAAGAAGATAATTCACATTAAAAGTGCAATGATTTGTCTGAAAGTGTCATTTAACGTTATGTTTTTTCGGCACTGCAAAGCTACTACCACACAAAAAAACAAACGCATTTATTTTTTAAATTAACGAAACAATATGATTCCTAAAAGTCAGTGTTAAAATTATAGGTTCGTTGTCTTTTACTTGGTTCACTCATTTTAGGGCTAAAATAAATAATAAAAAAAATAATAACTGAACTACAATATAATATCAATGCTATAGCGCAAGTCTGTTCTGCATTATATGCATAAATATATTATAACAAGAACTATACTATCTCCTCAACAAAATAGTTATATTCAAGATCATCGCTTATGAATACAATAAATAACGCACCTCTCTTATAGCCTGTTAATTTTTTTTTGTAGAAAACTCCTAATTCGTGTTTCGTCTGACGAACACGTCTCTAATCTAACTATCGCAACCCGAACAGGGCAGCAATCACAAACTCACAATGTCAACAACGCGGTTCCAGGCGGGGAATGCTTTTTGCGCATCACTCCATGTAGACGCGGAAAATCCGAAGTGAGCCGATGATCGCCGAGGCAATCAGAGTTATGTGCCTTGTGATTTGGCGACTTCGGCGTTTATCGGATCAGTTCGTGGCGTTCGTTCCATTCGTTCACTTTGGGTTTTCTGTAGGCGTGATGTACAAATGGTACTAGCCGTTCTAGACTAGCGTAAATAGTGCAGTCTGGCTCGCCGCTAGACAAGTATCGAACATATTTAATAAACCTAGGTAGTAAAAAAAAATTAAAACTCTAACAAATGAATAAAAATAAATCATATTTTAAAATAATGTTTATGAAAAAATTCTGTCTGTCGAATAGTGAGAGGCGGGCACATACGAATCGTTCCGCAGGTGCCATGGCGCCCGCAGGGCACAGGGTTGGGAAACTCTGATGTAAACCATTATTTAGATGTTGATTTCAGTAGGGAGTGCTCCAAACTTTATTTTAGATACATTTGAAAAATTTAAAGGTCATATGTTTATTGATCGAAGAATAACTGATAATTATTTGTAAATGGCGTAAGAGTGGTCAGAACAGTAAAAGGGACTGCACGCGCGCAAATGTTTTGACTTGCACTCTTTTTTAACAACTTGCACTCTTTTTTGGATCTGATTTGCACTCTTTTTTGGCATCGGTAGTTGGCAACCCTGCCTTTAGCTCGTCTTTTCCAGCCTATCGTGCACACACAGATTATAGCTTTGTTATGTGTAGTGAAAGTTCTTGGATTCAAGTGCTGTATGGGTTGTCGAAGAAAATAATTTCTCCCTGTAAAAGGAGTTCACGCCAAAAAATAAGCCAGATCACAATAAAATTAGCAAAAACTTAAACCGCCGGGTAAATCCAAAAATTTCCCCGCCAGTCACCATAAAAATAAGCCAGTCTGGCGGGAAATAAGGCAATTGCACAACACTGGGAAGAGCGTAAATAGTTCACATTAGTCATTTTTATTGAATCATTGACTTGCTGCAAGTGTGCATGCGCATTCCGACCTTTATTTTTGTACAGTTGTGCAATTATAACCCCGGCGATTAACCCTCCGGAAAATACCCCCCCATCCGTGGAAAATTAGGCTTTCCAAATTTGAGAATTTTATTTGAGTTTTATTTTTTTAATTTACGTAGGGGGAAGGAATTTTGGTACTTGTGTATTATGCGCCACTCACTCAAGCTTACGCTGTGTAAAATTCGAGAACACACCGTTTTTTTTTGTTAGTTTCTACTTTAGAAATAAATTTGGGCTATTAAATTTGCACATTTGGGAGGGGGGGGGGGGGTAAAGTATAACGGGTCTGCATGCAAAATGTGTTTGGTAAAATTATTCTGCATATTAGATACAAAATAAATAAGTGTATTTTAAAGCCAAATATACGGCCATGAACACAGTAAAATAACATAAATGAAAGGCACAAATAACATAAACTTTGATCAGCGATCATCATAAAACACTTAAATGAAACACTACATTAACCTAATAATAGTATTTAGGCTAATACTTGGAACAACGGTCATTGAAAAAAAAACACTTAAATGAAACATTACATTTACTTTATACTTTTTTTTAACAAAATTTCCAGATAGCTCTCTATTCTTCTTCAGAGGTAGAGAGACGTCTCTACCTCTGATGAAACGCCGACGACCCATTCCAAATAATACTTTTACCACAATTCTATTGTAAACGAGGCGAAACTGGATTTCATCGAATCAAGAGGTCCAATATCACAAGGTCCAAACAACAGACCATCAGAGGTAGTGGGGTGGGGTGCATTGCAAGAAAGGCGACCATGATATTTAGAAAGAGCATAAAATACGGAATCTAATGGCACTACCTTTATTTAATTTGCATGTTTCCTTTAGGTGTGGTCAGCCACAGCAAATTTGACTAATTTCCAATGAAAACACGAGAGAAATGTATTTTTTGGTACTTATGTATTATAGCGACCCCACTCAAGAATTTTGATCTGCAAGATCTGAGAAAAACTGGTTTGTCTGTCTGCTTAAGTTTTAAGTAGCATAGTCTCATTGAGAAAAACTACGATGTAAGTATATTTTTATCAAATAGTTAATATATAGAGGTGATTAGATCAGGTTAGGTATTTAACGTAATGCGTTCTGTGCGACCTATTTTCCATCATTTTATTCTGTAGTTTCCATAATTTTGTTAATAGAGTCTTATATTTTCATCATATTTTGGTATAATCATTAGGATTAACCTAACTTCCCTTCTTGAGTGGGGTCACTATAATACATAAGTACCCATTTTTCCGATCAAAATACGGAATTTTTCAGAACGGGCAAAAGACCCCCCCCCCTGCCCAATTGACGCCACTATCCTCCATGATGGTCTAGGCCCTACACAAGCTGACCCATCTATCATCACTATAATGAGAAAAAAGTCTTACCAATAAGACTATTTTTTATGCAGCAGGAGAAGAACAGAAATATCCGGAAATGACAAGCTAATATTAATCACAGAGAAAACTCTTTCTCGTAATGCACTTGGTTTTAATCTAAACAGTGATTCTCTCTGCGCCAGGAACAGACCGGGTGGGAGATGGTACTTGGGCGCGGTGCCTTGGGATGAAGATGCGACTCGAAACTATTTAATTACCATCTTTCAATGCAGAACTTCATGACCTTTACCCAATTTGGGTTTAAGACTACTATCACTCTCTATATGGTTACTAGTTAGACTCGCCCTTTGCTCCTGCTTGTCCAGCTTTACATATTAAAACGCAGACCCATCTGTTTTACAAGTAACAGAATCAAAAGGTTTCGGATGGACAATAACAGATCAAAAACTCTTAATTTACTATTCAACACAAAATGAACAAATCTACAAGAAATTTTCGTTCCCAATGGCGTGGAACCCTCTCCTTGCCTCGAAATCCTAACCATACTCCCTAGCGTTTAGGTAAGCCTCAATGTGATAAGAAAGACAAACTGATATTACAGGAACGTAAATCTTTTTAAAAAGAAAGTAAAGATCGAAATTAAAACGAAAAACAGCAGTAATTATCCTACACATATGTCGGGGAGGGTACTCTTTAAACAAAAAGCTCTTAAAGCTTTGCTTTTACCATGTCACTTTTGTTAATGGTGATGTTTTACTAGTTCTATATATTAATCATACTGCCAATAGATAATAATTTAAACCCTACTCTAAATGGTGTTGGCTACACCTTCCCACTTAAATAAATAACTTTTGAATTCTTGAAGTGTTGGTATGCTCTTTACTTCCATTTGAAAAACGGAGAGTTTTGTTTTGTAACATTTAACAGTCAGGAGAAAGGATACCTGTTCCGCAAACAAGAAGGCAGGGGTTTTAGTCCCTCGGATTGCAATGTAATATTACTGCAGTAGCCAGACTGACACATATGTAGGAATTTGTTTCAGGAGAGGGGCAAAGGTGGAGAGATTCAAAACTTCTGAAAGAGAAAAATTAGGTGAATTTTAGTGACACTAGAAGCATTTGTACTAACAACCTTAAGATTTTCAGGGATTGACCTGGAGCCCCTCCCGTGCTTTTAGGTCAGACAAGGCCATATCCAGGAGGGTAGAGGGTTTGAACCCACCCTTCTCGAAATGTTTTGTCCGACTCGTAAAAACACAACAAAAATGAATATAAACAAATTTTTGATGCGTTTTTAATAGTTCTGTATCCCCCCCGAAAAATTCTGGATATATTCTTGGAGTCAGGTGAATCCCAGAATCAGATGTGTGATTCATACAGAATAAAATTTAAACTAATTTTGGCTGTGTTAATTCGTGATGCCTGCAATTGGGCCAAGAATTCATTTAGTCTCTCATATGCTTGAAACTTACAAGGCATGTAGAAAGGACCCTTGTTCCAGCGAATAAAGGTAAAGGCAGTCTAAAAAAAAAATTGGTTGGGTCAATTCATCCCGCCAGAATATTCCAAAAACTATTTCTTCGTCGACTGGTTTGAAACCTACAGGCAAAGTCAAGGTGACCTCAATGAAGAAAATAATATTGGGAAAAAATCATCGTATTCCCCTGTGATGCCCAAAAGAGACCCTAATTTTTTCTGTCACCGACTGGCTTGTAACCTACTGAGCAGTTGTTATGGCCAAATTGGCAATTGAAATGGGTAACGGAAATTTTTTTTCAATGGACAATTTAAGTGCTTTATATTTATATTATTTCAATTTATTTTAATTTATAAGCGTTTTACTATAATAATTTATATATTAATTGTTTTGTATTAATTTATATTTAGTTTTATAAATTAATTTTAAAAAATATTTCCCGAAAAAGGATTTTTGAAAGAAGAGCAAAGAAAACCATATGCAAACAGAAGATGATCAGAAATACATTTCTATAATAACTCAAACTTAAAACGACCAAAAAATACTATCGAGGAACACATGAAACCCAAATCGAACAAAAGTTAAAATAAAGGATACCAGTAAATACAAAATTTAAGATTAAGGATTTTATTTGACAACATTTTTATTCTCAATGTTACAATTAAAAAGAAAGAAAAAATTCGAAACATATTTGGTTTCAGCGAAGTACAGATGGCTGCAACCTGTAATAACTATTCACTGACTTCAAACAAAATTTGACCTTATGTGGTGGAATTGCCTGTGATTTATCCTCCTTCGTTATAGAATCCCACGAAACCTAGTCGACCTTATCAAAGATATTTATTCTAAATTTATAAACCGTGTCATGACTAGTGAAATCTCACTGACAGCTTCCAGACCTCCGTGGAAGTCCTTCATGGATGCTTCCTGTCCCCAGAGCTTTTTAACCTCTTTCTTACAGCATTCCTCACCCTGGTGAAAACAACTTGCGGCCCACTCTAACAGACAAACTAGCCTACGCCGACGACACCGATGTAATAATCAAAACGCCGGAAGCAGTAGGTAACGACTTCCTAGAAGCTACTCGCTCTTTAGAATTGTAATAAAAAACAAAGGCTTTGCTGCTCACTGAAACCTCAGGACGCAATACAACCAAATCTGAGACTTAACGGAGAAAGTATTCAGTGGGTCAACCGGTCCCCTACCCTGGTAGTCTTATCACCAGGGACAAAAACCACTCAAGATACATAAAAAAGCGTCCTTACGAGTTCCAGCTTCAAACACCTTTTACAAGTATGGCTTAGCAAGGATCCTTCCTGCGGCTTAAGACAGAAGGTTTTGATATCCTAATCACTCCCATTGCGATTTACCCATGTGAAACTTGGACACTGAAGTTGGAATACCAGCGTCGATTCGCAACTTTTTAGTGTAAATGCCTCCGCCGAATCACTGTAATCACCTACCTTAATAAAATATCAAATACTAAGCTCTTCGAGCGCCTTTACATCCAGAAAATAATTACCACTAAGATCCAGCTCCAGCACCTTTAGTGGCTCGGTCACGTCCAATAAATGAATCGGTCCCGTCTTTCAAAAATCATCTTAGAAGATCAACTTCACGGTTCTTACCCTCGTCGTTGTCCCCCAAAGAGGTGAAAGGACAACTTCGTGCCTCATCTTCTCTCAGACATTCTTCATCAAGCAGAAGACCGCCAGGCATTACAAAGAAAGAGGTCTCAAGACAACCTTCAAGGACGGATAGGACTTAAGTCAAGTCACAAATGAAACAAGATTCTTTGGAAGTTTTAGACGGCGGAGTAGCTCTACTCCAGTTTATTGTAATTTCTCTCCATTTTCAGTTTGACTTGAATATTCAATTTAATTTTTATTCATTTTAGAATTTATTTCTGCATATAAATCAGGACCTGTTATCTTTATGTTTGATGTCATTGTTTATTCTAATATCTGTTCATTCGAAGTTGTATTTATTCATTGATATTGATTTCTAATCGTTTTAATTTTGAATTAACACATTACTTTATTTCTGCTCATATTAGGTTTACATATGGCTCTTCACTTTTCTTTGAAAAACTTCTTAGCAGCAAGTTAGACATGAATCCACGTCAGATACCTTATCTGACTGACATGAGAAATTACGTTACTGACCTTTGTGGCCGCCTTCCGAGTTTTCCTTGAGCAGAATACCTCATGCAGCACTTGAAAAGCTATTTCTGCAATACCTGTGGGAAAAATAGATCTTTCTGGTCGTTTTCTATGTTGTTCCTATGTAGAAGATCTCCTGCACCACGGTAAAACCTATTCCCAAAATATCTTTGGAAAAATAGACACTGTCTGAGTTTTTCTTAAGTGGAAGGTTTTGCTCCACGGAAAAATACTATGAAAAGAAAGTCCTTGATTGCAGAGAAAATTTTCGGCATGCAGAAAACATTCATAGAATTTTTGTAAATCCATGAATGTTTGGATAGAAATATTTCGGTAATAGTACAGTAATAATACGGAAAAAAATGCCCGAACCAGGAACAAATTGATAAAGTAATGCTTTCTTCACCATCCGGACAAGAAAAAAGCGCTGAACAACATATCCAAAATCCCCATCTCTAACACGTTGCGAAATTTGTTGTTTTGTTTTTTTCGCTATTTTTGTTACATTTATTTTGATTTTTTATGAAAAAATGAAGTGTCACGAAATGAGTGGTTGATACGTCTATCTGTATCAGAAGTGAAAGTTGAAACCGTTTCTGACGTTATTTTTTTTTTTATAAACTTCAAATAAAACGAAAAAATCCATTTTTAGTAAAAAAAAATTATATCTTTTTTTGTGTTTTTTTTGTCCTTTCGTTTGTCTTTTTTCAGTATACATCCAGATCTTTTCAAGTTAGCGTGATTACATTTACACACGTTCTCAACGCCATCTTGTGGCAACTGAGCTGCAATCTTATGCAAATAGAAAGTTATCTCCGCTCCGGATCGTACAAAGAATCTCATTCAGGTTTGTAGTTTATTGATATAAATGCTAGGGTTGGTTCTCTCTAACCGAACTTGTAAATAAGCTGAATTACATATCCTTAATCAGGACATGGCCTGCATCAACAAAACTTCTTCTCTGCATGCTCCCCTTTCATAGACCATTTTGCTTATCAGTGCCATCTACAACATTCTCGCACAAGATGCGGGAACTTTGGATACTTTCGGCCTTGAGAAACTCTTCAACGACACCCTTGAGGGAAAAATGTCCCCCAGAGACCTTGACGAAGCACCAGAGCTGGGACTACTGGAAAGTATTATCAAACAGGAGATTGAAGACCTACGAGATCACCGAACAGCAAAGCTCTGGCTGCAGAAACTTGACATGGTTGAAAAGCTTCTCAAGTTTATACGTGCCGAGAGACTGGGCCTATGGGACCTGCATTTGCAGGCTGCAGCAGAAATGCTTCCCTACCTTGCCACATCTGGGCACAACCTTTACGTGAAATCTATCTGGTTGTACATCCAAAAGATGACTAAACTTCCCAGTCGTCACCCAAAAATGTTTCAGATGTTCAGTGAGCAAGGACATACGATTAGAAGGTCGGATTGGGGATGTGACGGCCTCTCAGCAGACTTAGTTATTGAACAAGAGTACAGGCGAAGCCTAAAGACATCGGAAGGACTCACTGGTGGTAGTGGCATGACTGAAGAGCAATTTGGGTCCTATAGAGGCCGGCGTGCCTTGAGGTCAACCCGCTGATGCAGAACCTGACGAGTATCGGCTACTCTACAAGCGAGCAGCATCGTGACTTGAGTCTGAACAGAACCCGTGACTGTAAAGATACCGCGAAGTTGGTAGATTTCTTCGAAGTATCATAACCATTCAAAGGCAATGTACAACTGAGAAACGTTGCAAATGGAGCATTAAAAATTGAAATGGCTAGTGCCCTTTTTAATGGTCGAAAGTGACTGGAGGGCAACTAACCCCCCTCTTACGTTGACCTCTTCCCCAAATACATCCAATAAAAATTTTGAAATAGCTATTTTGTTCAACGTAGTTAAAAGTTTTAGGAATTAGGTCTTTGAGGATGATAACCCCTCAGAGCCCTCGGGGTAGGGGTTGTAAGTTATGCCCTGGGGGCACATAAGGTTTTTATAGACATTGATGTTGTAGAAACTTCCAAAGGACTCATTCCATTGGAAATTAGAAGGGCTTGTGCCCTTTTTAATAGTCGAAAGTGATTGGAAGATAACTGACAGCCCTCTCACACCCACCATTTACCCAAATACATCCAATCAAAATTTTGAGATGGCCGTCAACGTAGTTAAAAAGTCCGGAAATTTTCTTTTTGAGGATGACACTCCCCCCATAGCCCTCCGGGCAAGGTTTGTAAGTTATGCCCTGGGGGCATATAAGGTTTTTCTTATAGAAACCCTTGACGTAGAAACTCGAAAAAGGAATCATTCGATTGATAATTGAAATGGTTAGTGCCCTTTTTAATAGTCGAAAGTGATTGGAGGGCAAGTAACCCCCCTCTCACGCCCACCATTTCCCCAAATACATCCAATCCAAATTTCGAGACAACCATTTTGTCAACGCAGTTGAAAGATCCGGAAATTATGTCTCTGAGGATGATACTCCCCCCACAACCCTCAGGGAAAGAGTTTTAAATTTTTCCCTGGGTGCATATAAGTTTTTTTCTTATAGAAAGCGTTGTCGTAGAAACTTCAAAAAGGGCTCATTCAATTGAAAATTCAAAGGGCTAGTGCCCTTTTTAATAGTCAAAAATTATTGGAGGGCAACTAACGCCCCTCTCAAGCCCACCATTTCCCCAAACACATCCAGTCAAAATTTTGAAAAAGAAATTTTGTTTAACGTAGTGAAAGTTCTGGAAATTAGGTCTTTGAGAATGCCACCCCCCAGCCCCCAGGGCAAGGGTTGTAGTTATGCCCTGGGGGCATATAAGGTTTTTATTGAAAGTGATGTCGTAAAAACTTTAAAAGGGCTCATTCAATTTGAAATTGAACGGGCTAGTGCCTTTTTAATAGTTGAAAGTGATTGGAGAGCAACCAACTGCTGAGTGAGATGTGTATATTTTTGTAAAACTTCTTTTTTATGGTTTCGTATACTATTTTAATTTTTTACTTACACAGTTTTTTGTTTTTTTTACAAGTTTTTTCTTACAGTGTATACGTTTCAATTAACTTACCTAAAATGGATGAAATGGTCGAAGAGAGCAAAGAGAAAGATACATTCTCTGAGATCGTTCGAGAGACACCTACAAACTTAATCCCTTCTATACATATGCAGTTGCCACCTTATCTACAATAAATAAAACTATTTGTATACCGTATTGGACAGTGGATAATTAACACCACACTTACTAATACAAAAAAATTCAACAGGTTGCTCTTCTTAAATAATTTTTTTCCTATTTACGGAAAACCTAAATTTTGCTAATTTGTATACAACATAGATAATATGCATCTATGCCAGTAAAGATTTCAATCGAGGCGGTCAGGACAGCCGGAAACTTCCAAAGCTGTCAGATTATTTACCGATACTTCGTTTGTCAGTGTTTTCCAAGCAGGCATGTTCTCCAAGCATTTTTAATGTTTTCCAAGCAGGCATACTAGAATATTTTTAGGGACTGTCCTCTCCCGAACTTAAAAAAAAAATTCTGCTCCGTTAAATTAAAAAAAAAATCGCACCTTTTGATGATGTTATTTTAGTTAAATCTGAATATCTCATAATCGGTACAAAACAGGAGAGTTAAATGATTTGTCTAAGATTTCTGGGAAATTAGGTGTTGGCTTTTAGTTTTCTGTCGTTTATTCGGATCTTTTATCAAGGTTAAAGGGTGGTGGAGTGATCCTTTATGATATAAAACGGCCTTCGACACAATACTGAAGAATTGAGAGACGTTAGTATTGGCTCTAAAATACCTTCATATTGGGTATCCTTTTGGACTCTCCCCAATACCAATTTTCTGTATGTATTCATATTTTCAACCTAATAGTCGTGTTTTGTTCTTGCGGGGGAGGGGCGCAGAAATATCGGTAGGAATTGCTATGGACTAAGGAATCTCTCCAATTATTCCAGATAAAAAAAAAGAACAGCAGTCGCAACCTGAGGCACACCGTAGATGTACTCTTAGAAAAACTTGATTAGCAAGCATGTATAAATTATTGGTAATGACCATAACCAGGTTCCCGTATTTTTAGGTATGTACAGTTTTCTCCCTCTGTCCCTTTGTTTTGTTGACTATTAGTGCTAACTAAATAGTAAAAACACGAAGGGGGATAATAGGGTAACCGAGTGTATTTTATCCGGGAACATTTTTAATAATCCATAATCCACAGCAGCAGACCACTATGAGATACATTTTTTTGTATGATTACTGAAAAATATTGAGAGTAAAAAAAGAAATAAAACGTTAACAATTAATGTTTACTGGGGAGGTAAAAGTGTTCCAAAGAAAAAAACTGTAATATTCAGAGAGGAAATGTCCAACTCATCCCTACTTCCATCGGATATCTGAAAGGATGGGTTAGTTGCAAAGGTACATGGGACTGTAAAGCCAGAAACTGAAACTACAAAGGATTAGAAAGAAATATGGACAATAAGGTGGGTAACTTTCCCCTAGCCTTTTTACGACATTTGCAAAAGCTTGGACAAGCACCTAATCAAGTCTTTTATAAAATTTGATAAAGACTGTTAAATTGTTTTTGTTCTTCTTCCTACTACAAGCATCGAATACATGGCAATAACATTTAATCAGTGAAGTGTGATGCCGAGATCTGGTAGTGATGCAACAATTGTTTCCTTTAAAATGACACTAATCTTTTAGGGCGTGTTGGTTTGTGTGACAGAATTTGGCATTATGGTGTTCTATGTGAATAACGACGCTTTCCAGATTATTAATTGTTATAGAAGGCAAGATAAGGATAACAAATGAGCTGGAAGAAACATCGGCCGGGTTTTGAATCGTCCTTGTTGTGCACTTTAACTTTGTAATGTTAATTTTGCCGGTTCTTTTTTAACTCTGCCTTTCCTAGTTGTTGCTGTAGGTGCAATATAGCTAAGACGAAACCGAGGTCCCTATGACCAGAATAACCATGTATGCTTTAAACAATAATTCATTCCAATTGAAAAATTATTATTATAACGGATACCCAAAGTCACTATCTCTGGAATTTTCTTTTATAAAGAGAGTCGGTTCAGCTGAGTTAGTTTCTGATCATCTCATGTTATTATACCCTGTTTTGTGTGACAATGGGGATTCAAGTAGAAACATTCAAGAACAAGTTTTAGGGGGAAGGGGTAATGGGGATTGTATAGTTTGTGTTTGGGGAAGGGAGTGAATATTTTTTCTTGGACCCACAAGAAAATGTGCTACGATTATTTTCCTTTTTTATCCCTATTCTCTGACAAGCTCTTTGGCAGTCAGAAATATTTCTTTTTTTAAAAATTGAAAAAAATCTAAAAATTGTGAAAGTGAGTCTTGGATCTATTAAATTTGAAAGACACAACTCATAAATAACATTTTGCCGTCTCATCAACCAAAGAAAATTGTATTTTACTATCGAAGCACCATTTTCTATGTTTGTTTCCTCTAGTGCTAACGGATTAGTAGAGGGATGTATGGTAGTAACTAGGGACTCAATCAGTGGATAATATAATTTTTAGGTGTTTATTTTAATTCAGACCAATAGCGCCAGAACTAAGTGGATTATGAAATGAAAAACGGCCATATTTTGCCCGTTCGCAGGACTGAAAAACCGCTGCCACATGAGACAGAGCCTCATTGTCACCTAAATTAGAAGCTAGGATGCTTGAAAAAGAAATCTTTAAGTAGATATTCAAACAGTGATACACGAAGCACTTCACTTGCACGTTTACTTTTGTACCAGGTCTGGAATAGGTAAATATCAACGTCAGTGCCATTTTTTAGCCAGATGGGGCTAGCAAGCTGGATAGACGTTTCTTAGATTGGCCGGATTAAGCAAATTGTTTGATTGTAAGACGGTCCTAAAAAAATGAATTCACTTTCTGAGACCCTTAGATTAGGAAGATTAGCTGCGTTTTTTTCTCCAAACTCTTATCCTGACTTAAGAAGAGTCGCGTCTTATTTGGTTTTTTTAAAACGCACCCCTGCAACATAAAATCAAGTGCTACAATACAAATACATGCTACAACACCGTTATTTGCATCAAATGAACAATAAAATGGATGAACTTCAAATTAGTCTTGACAAAAACCAGATTGATATTGCTTGCCCTGCCGAAACATGGTATGCAGCTGAAGATTTTTGCTCCATTCCAAATTATGACTCCCATTTTAAGTCCAGAATAGACGAAGAGGGTATCCCTCTATCTCATGGTGGAGGAGTTGCTTTTTTTTGTCGGTCTACTCTTCCAAATCAGATACTTTAATTTTCTGAAATAGGGAATAACTCCAAAACTGAAGTTCTATGGCTTTGGACCAGACCCAAAAACCTCACAAAAGAAGTATCTTGCATGATTTCTTGTATAATTTATTACCCTCCTCGTAGTGGATTTAAGAAGGAGCTGACGGCATATCTGCAACTTTATACTGATAGAATTCAATGCAACTATCCTTATGCTGCAATTACATTATGTGGTGATTTTAATGAGCTAGACCAAAAGTGGCTTAGCTCTGCTCTTAGCCTTGATCAAGTGGTCAAGTCGCCTACACGCGGTGATAAAACCCTAGACTTAATTTTTATCAACATTGAGGATTACTATTGTGTCCCCAAAATAGCCCCTCCATTAGGGGCAAGTGACCATCTATGCATTTTTGAACCCCCTTATCTTCCTTTCCTCCTAAACGATTGATCAGTTATTCTTATAGACCCATTACTGACGAGAAGGTCACCCATGTCAAATTAAAACTTAGTTCTAAATCTTGGGCCAATATCCTATGTCTTACCAATGGTAATGAAATGGCTTCTAAGTTTTCAGCGGAACTTTTCCAGTTATATTGTGACACCTTTCCAGTGAAAAATGTTACTCAAAAAATTTAAATGCAAACCGTTGATAAATAGAAAAATTTTGTGCCTAATAAATGAACGTGATAAACTCTTTAAGGAAGGATTTTTCAAAGAATCTCGAAAACTTAGATACATCGTTGTTAGCGAAATCCATAAAGCAAGAAAGGAGCATGGTACTCACGTGCTCATATTGTATTCAGACCCTAAGAAATTCCACAAAAGTGTCCAAGATCTCATGGGAAAGGTCTCTTCAAAGTTTTTCTTACTGGACTATATTGGTGACCCAGTGGGTGCGGATGTCATAAATGATTATTTGCTTCAGTTTGTAAAATTCACCCGCCACTCCAACATATGCTAGCTAACAGTGCAATTTGTTGACATTTCTGTGATTGAAATTCATCAGACTCAACTTAAACTCGGAACTCTTGACACAAATAAGTCACTATACCCAGGTGATATCCCTAGCAAATTGATTGTGAAATGTGCCCAGTATTTAAGTTTACCTCTAACCGTTATTTTTAACCAATGTTTTGTAGATGGTATTTTTGCAGTGTGTTTTAAACGAGATATTATATGTCCTATACCGAAAACTAAGACCCCAAAAGTTCCCTCTGACTTCAGAACAATATCACAAACCTCCATTTTCTCTAAAATCTTTGAAAGTTTTATTTACAGTTTCCTTTTTGACAATATTCATGATAAAATCAAGCCAAATCAGTTTGGCTTTAGGCCGAATCATAACACCACGCATTGCTTAATTTATATACTTGACACTATTTTCAAACATCTTGGGTTAAATAGCTCCTACGTTGAGGGTATTTTTGCTGATATTAGCAAAGCCTTCGACAATTAGGATCATCAGACAGTTATATATAATGCAAGGGCTTTAGGTGCAAGAGATTTTATCTTATATATGGTAGCTAGCTTTTTGTCTGGCCATGATCAATGTTTAGTCCTCCCTAACGGGGATTCATCAGGTTTTTCCTCGATTTCCTGTGGAGAACCTCAAGGGACTAAGTTAGGTCCTTTATCATTTTAATTGTTTTTAATAATATTTTACCAAGTTTTGGCAACTCTTTTAAATTTGCGGATGATTTGACATTACTGAACCTTTGTCAAACATCTAATACTTTGAATGTTACACTTGACTCACTTATTAACAATTTAAAGAATGATCTTGACAATGTTAAACTCAACTTAAGCATACCCAAAAGCATTTTCATGCTATTTTCTTGTTTTAAAAATATACCCCCTATCAATAATTACCTTTGCATATCAAATTTAAATACGGTTAAACTGCTTGGTGTGCAGTTGGACGACGACCTTAAATGGAACTCCCACATTTCTCACTTATTTAAATCTGGTAGTTTTCTCCTTAAATCTTTCTCCCTTCTCAAACGGTTCTCCACATCAATCCAAAACCTAAAAATAATTTATTATTCTTATATAAGACCCCGTCTGGAATATGCTTGACCTGTTTGACACCCTGGGCTGACCAATGACTAATGTTCTAAAATTGAAAGTATTCAAAAAAGAGCAATAAAAAATATACTGGGGGCTGCCTATACTTCATACGATGAAGGTTTGGCTAGACTTGAACTTGCTACATTGGAATCACGACGTCACATCCTCACCTTGAACTTTGGTCACAAGTGCCTTAGTTCTGACTATCATCGACGTTTTCTCTCACTCTTTAACGAAAATCTCCCAATCCTTCCTAATACAAGACTCAATATTCGTGGAACTCCAAAGATCCAACTGGACCTGTATCCCCAAATGTTGACCATGAGGTACAAAATCTCTTTTGTCCCCTATTTTTTTCTCCTTTTAAAAATGATATAACTTTTGTTTTATGTTCATCCCTAACATCTGTTTTATTATTGATTTGATTTTTTGTTGTATGTTTATTCCCTAACATCTGTTTTATTATTGTAATTATGACGTGCTTATGCTAGTTTTTGTGCTATTTTAGCTAATAAATCATATTCTATTCTATTCTAAATAATATATTTCTATTGAATATCATAATTATGCCTGCTCATGGTTCAAGCAGATTATTTCAATTTGTTGATAATTTAAATTAAAAAATAGTTTGTTCAAGAAAAAGCCAAAAGTAAAAAGTGAAACTAAAGAGAAACATAAGCTCTGCGCTAAAATTAAAGGTTTCTGTTTTCCACAATGTGTCGACTATAAATGTGCTCATTTCAGTTGATTTGCTTGACATAATAAGTTTTTCAGTTAAAAGGGTTTAAAAGGTAATGATTACAAAAAACAGCTGCAAGTACAGGTCTTTGCTACATTCCAATATGCTTTCACTGAAGTAACATAAAAAAATAACTAACATTAAGTTCACTGACATGTCAGTTTCAGTGAAATTAACATAACGAACTGTTTTCGAAAAAGTTTTAAAAGAAAAGTAAAGAGTGAAGTTAAAATCTATGAACAAGCAGAAATAAAGTTATAGAATAAGTCAAACTAAAAATGAATATAAATTACTCTGAATGAAAAAATGAAACCTCAAACAAACGTAAATTAGAATGAGCAATTCGAACCTAGGATAAATAAAAATTAAATGAATAATCACCTCAAGAATAAGAATAGTAGATACTAATATGCAGACACATGGAACCCAAAACAGAAAGAAGTTCATATTAACAATAAGTTGAAATTTAAAACGAATAGAAATTACTCAAAATAACATTGGGACTGCTGCCCTTTTAACTCTGTAACAGCTAGAATGTAACTTGTGCCTTACTGAAAACGATTTGTACTTCGTGTTGAACTCTGCCTGTTAGGACCCTTGCCTCTCGGGGCTCGGTGAGCATCCTGTCCTAAGCCAAGACAGGAGGAGGGTTGGGCGATAAGCTAATCCCCATATCCCTATAAAAATTTTAGATGATTTTCGAAACGACAACGAAAAGCCTCGGACCTAATTTGATTTCTCTGGTAACGACTACTGACCGTCCCCGGATACGATTTATGACGGCGAGTGAACCTTTTCGTCTTGCTTTTTGGAATGTCAGGACTGTTAATCCTGACCCACAACCAGGTCGTCTAAAGGGCATGATTAGAATTCTTCAACCATATAAGATTGAAATAGCATCTATTTCTGAAGCCAGACTGACAGGCTCTGGTTTAATATATATTGACAATTGTGAAGTCTTCTTCTTAGGTAAAGAGAAGAGATGCGAAGCCGGAGTTGCCCTAGTTGTTAGTAAACAAGCAAATATGTCGATGTTGGAATCTGTACCTATGAATGAAAGAATTCATAAGGCCCGTTTTGAAAGCTTCCAGTCTAAACTTACCGTCGTTGCAGCTTATGCTCCCACAAACAATTCTGGTGGGGTCACCAAGGACAGTTTCTATAGTGATTTGAACGACATATTCAACACAGTACCTGAGCGCGATGTATTAATTGTGTATGGCGATTTTAATGCCAAAGTTGGTAGTGATAACAGTTTTGTGCCTGATGTGCTAGGCCGCATTGGCCTGGGTGTTATCAATGATAATGGAGTGCGTCTTGTTGATAAGTGAGCCAGCCATAGCCTGATAGTAGGTGGATTATGGTTCCCCCCATTATGAAGTACATTAATATACTTGGATCTCACCTGATGATGTTTCCAGAAGTCAAATTGACCATATATTGGTAAAAAAGCATCATAGACAGTCGTTGGAAGATGTACAAACTTACAATGGTACAGATTCATACTGTGACCACCAACTGGTGACTACCAGTTTCAAACTCAAGCTGAAGATAGTGAAAAAATGTAAAATCCTATCAAGTCCTTTGACGTCCGGAAGCTCAAGGACAAGAATCTTCGACAAGCGTACTGTGTGAATCTTGCTAATAGGTTTGAAAGTCTTTCAACTGAAGACACAACTGCAACAGTCGACAAGTGATAGGAGTCTATTGTAGAATGTGTGCGGGGTGCCGCCGAAGAAAACATAGGGTATGTAAAAACGAAAAGGGAGCAGTGGACCAGAGAAAAATCTTGGAAACTTATGAATGACTCAAAAGAAGCCAAAATCATGTTGGAATCATGCGAGAATGAGGCCACTGTTGAACACAAAGATTTTTTGAAATCTCAATATAAGGAATCCCACAAGGCCATAAACCGGTCTAAGAGATGGAAGGAATACTTCAATGAGGTACTAAACTTTCCACCACCTACGAACCCTGTATCCCCTCATGCTGAGCTATCGTTCCTCCAACTTGACATAAGCGAAGAACCTATAAGCCTGCTCGAAGTCATGACAATATTTCATAAGATTAAGAATGGCAAAACTGCAGGAGTTGATGGCTTACAGCCTGAATTCTTGAAGTATGGAGCTTAAGTTATTGCCGAACCCCTTCACGAGGTTATTTCTCAGATATGGGAAACTGAAAATATTCCCACCATTTGGAAGAAAGGGGTTATCGTTAAGCTCTTTAAGAAAGGCATAACAACCGACTGGAATAAATGGCAAGGTATCACTCTGCAGTCTGTAGGGAGTAAGATGTTCTGCCAAGTACTACTGAACCGTATTCAGTCAAAAGTCAACGCAATGTTAAGAGATGAGCAGCATGGGTTTCAACCAGGGAGATCGTGCGCTGATTTGATATTCATTTTGAGGGTACTCATAGAAGATACAAACTAATGGTAGACTGAGAATATTGTTGCCTTCATTGACTTTTTGAAAGCGTTTGATTCGGTCCACAGAGACTCACTATGGAAAATACTTCGGTATTATGGATTCCCTGACTGAATTGTTTGTATGATTGTCAGGCTATACGAGAATCAATTATGTGCCGCACGGACTGATGATGGGGACCCTACCGAATGGTTCAGTGTGAAGTCTGGTATCCGCCAAGGATGTATCCTCTCCCTAGTGTTGTTTGATATTCTCATGGACTACGTGCTTCGAAAATGTAACTTCAGAGGTGGAACTCAGCTGAACCTAAACCGCACATTCTATGACGGGAATTTTGTTGATGATATAACCCTCCTATCTCATTTAAGAGAGGAGCTACAGAATAATATAGCTATGCTCTCCAGTATGGCCGGGCAAGTTGGTCTGTCAATCAGTACACGGAAAACAAAATTCATGCGAAACAGTGTCAATACCCTACCTGCCCTACCGCTTAAAATTAGATCTGATGTACTAGAGGAGGTTTAAGAATTCAAGTACCTGGGTAGTGTCATTAAATATGATGGTAGCCTTGAGCGGGAAATTACCACACGGATTACATGCGCAGGAAGCGCCTTAAATAAAACAAGAAATGTGTGGAGGAATCCAGCATACTCCCTACACCTCAAGCTTAGGCTTTTCAATAGTAACGTTCTCTCCGTATTAATGTACGGCTGCAAATCTTGGGCGTTGACTAAGCAGCTGGAAAAACGAATCCAGGGTTTTGAGAACATCTGTCTTCGGCGTATCCTTGGTGTCTAGTGGACTGATAAGCTTACCAACGCCTCTATACGTGAAAAGAAAAAGCAGCCGCTCGTGATGGATAGAATTGTGACTAATTGATGGCGATATTGGGGTCACATGGTGCGGATGGGTTAGGGCCGCCTACCGCACGATGTGTGGTGTTGGGTTCCTTCTGGCATCAGAAGACATGGGTGATAGAAGCAACACTGGGAAAATGCCTTGAGAAGGATGCTGCACGTTTGAGATCGTCGCTCGAAGAACTTTAGTCAAAAGCACAAGAGAGATCGTCAGGGAGAGGCATCGTTGTCATTTTATGCGCCAGCGGGCGTTGGAAGACCTAAGTAAGTAAGTATTTCGTGCAGTGAAAGGTTTTTATTTGTGTAGTTTTTATTTGCCAAAATATCAACAAAAAATAAAGAAAGTCTTGATAATCAATGACGCAGGAAATAAATAAATATTACTGTAGTAAATTACTTGTGATGCTTTTATCTTAAGAATAGAGTAGAGGGCATGGGTTCCCATAAGCTGAATTTCAGGATGGGGGCTTACCTGGTCTAATCGGAACTTCCAATGCTGTATAATGGAAATCTCAAAACAAAAATATAAAATATAAAGTAGCATCATTCATCCAGGGGGCTGGAGCCCCCCTTTGCCCCTTCCCCTTAATTTGGGCTTCAATGACAGAGGGAGCTTAGGGAGGTTACAGCCTCATTCATTTATAGGGAAATTTTGTTCGTTTAAGTTTTATGATGACTCTTTACTTTCATGAAAAGATAAAAAAAATAGTGAAGAAAATTGGTTTCTTTCCCATTTATTGTCCTATTATTCTAGTTTGCTTGTCAGAAGCCTCTTTAATTTGAACAGAGCGTTGTAGAAATTTGGTAAAATGCTCTTTTGATTGCCAATCCTTATGCCTAGTGTCCTTATTGAGATCCCTGACGGAAGCCAGCTATCATTCTAAAGCCTTTGTGTCCCCTCTCGCTTTTCAACCCCACATGGCATCGGATGGAAATTTCGACAAATTTCGATTAGAACGATCACTAAGACCAAGAAGACGACTCCAGGATTGATAAAGTCTGTGTAGACTCATTGGCAAGGGACCCAATTTATTCAAATAGCATGTTTTAAACATATTCATAGTTACACTTAGTAGAAAGGTCATGAATCTTTGGGATCAAGCAAAATTTTAGTCCATATGTTTGCAGAACCCTGGCTCTTAACCCCCTCCCCTCTCCCCCTATTCATAAGAATAGACCAGTTACCCCGCTTTCGGCTTCTGATGCTTAGGGGCTTTTATTTACAGAGTCAATATAAGACCACTTGGGTCCAAGCCCCCTCAAAACGATGACATTTCTGAAAAAAATATCTGTCTTGTCACTACTGTATTTTCTTGAGACCAACACTTCCGTGGTATTTTTTTTGGGAAGATTGACCCTTTCACTGAACAACATAACCTTACTCAATAGTGAATCCAGAACTTTTTTTATTCGTGCTTGAAACGTCAACGTCAAACATTGATTTAAGAGAATTTACATTCAATAGAAATAAAAGTTGACTGACTTATTAATAAACGAGAATGTTAACCCTACGTCGTGACAGATAGCTTATCAGAAAGGTTGTAGAGTATGTTTCGTAATAAACCAATATTTTGAGTATTGCATATATATATATATATATATATATATATATATATATATATATATATATATATATATATATGTGTGTGTATATATATATATATATGTATATGCATTCGGAAAAAATATAACAAAAGCACTAACTTACATTATTCTACTTTCCTTTCAACATCCATATCCTGAATAACTTTTTTTTATCATCATAAACCAAACAAGGTTATACAACACAGTATTCTAAAATATACATCGCAAAAACCGTAATAATCATCCCCCCCCAAAAAAAAAAAATCGGTAGTCTCCTTTCTTTACTACTTCATTAGCATGTTTACAAACCTGGATGATTGTCCTTTATAAGTGGTCTGCAGGACCCTCGAGAACTCAAGGATGTCACCTTCAAACAATTTACTTCTTAAACCAGAAAGGGGCTGACACCCAACCAAAATGTGTGCCACATCCTCAACTCCTGTATTGCATCTAGGGCAAGAGTAATTCGTGTCTGAGGCTACCATTTTCATTTGAAAACCTTTTTTTCTTTTTTTTTAATAGTAGACAATTCCCTCGAATACGAACAGTGTCCCTAGTGACCCTAGTATCTAATTTAAAACAATACTCAAAACGAAATATCACTTTAACGTGGGCATAAAACTTCAACGTCTCCGACCTCCTTACTGCCTGGATCCTAATATGGGTTTCTTGTTCTCCCATTCTACTCTTTAACCGAGCTAAAAGTGATTCGTCCTTATCTGTCGGACCTAGCCCCTCATTCCAAATACAGAATGATCCTGCTCCATCAATTACAGCTTGTGTTTGATTAAACAATTTTCCGTTTCGACCATAGCCTCATACAGTTCGTGGTAACAAACTTTAAGTAAGGAGTGATGCGGCTCAATATTGACCGGAACTCTAAAAAACGAAACCAAAAGCCTCTTTAAACAAAACATCGACGTCTTTGATCTCCTTACTGTCTGGATCCAAATATAGATTTCTTGGTCTTCAATTTTACTCCTAAACCGAGCTAAAAGTGATTCGTCCATTTCTGTCGGATCTAGCCTCTCATTCCAAATACAGAATGATCCTGCTCCATCAAATACAGCTTTTGTTTGATAAAACAATTTTCCGTTTCGACCACAGCCTCATACAGTTCGTGGTAACAAACTGCAAGTAAGGAGTGACGCGGCTCAATATTGACCGGAACTCTAAAAAACGAAGCCAAAAACCTCTTTAAACAAAACATCAACGTCTCTGATCTTCTTACTACCTGGATTCAAATATAGATTTCTTGGTCTTCAATTTTACTCCTAAACCGAGCTAAAAGTGATTCGTCCATTTCTGTCGGATCTAGCCTCTCATTCCAAATACAGAATGATCCTGCTCCATCAATTACAGCTTTTGTTTGATAAAACAATTTTCCGTTTCGACCACAGCCTCATACAGTTCGTGGTAACAAACTGCAAGTAAGGAGTGACGCGGCTTAATATTGACCAGAACTCTAAAAAACGAAACCAAAAACCTCTTTAAACAAAACATCAACGTCTCTGATCTTCTTACTGCCTGGATTCAAATATAGATTTCTTCGTCTTCCAGTTTACTCCTAAACCGAGCTAAAAGTGATTCGTTCTTTTCTGCCGGACCTAGCCCCTCATTCCAAATATAGAATTATCCTGCTCCATCGAATACGGTTTTTGTTTGATACAACAATGATTTTTTCCGTTTCGAACGTAGCCACATACATTTCGGGGTAACAAACTTTAAGTAAGGAGTGATGCGGCTCAATATTGACCGGAACTCTAAAAAAGAAACCAAAAGCCTCTTTAAACAAAACATCGACGTCTTTGATCTCCTTACTGTCTGGATCCAAATATAGATTTCTTGGTCTTCAATTTTACTCCTAAACCGAGCTAAAAGTGATTCGTTCTTTTCTGCCGGACCTAGCCCCTCATTCCAAATATAGAATAGTCCTGCTCCAACAAATACAGCTTTTGTTTGATACAACAATGATTTTTTCCGTTTCGAACGTAGTCACCACAAATCAGCATTGATAAATAAATGAAACTCAAAACGAACAGAAATTACAATAAATAACCGAGTCAAAGTCAAAACGAGCAGAAATTAAAACATAAGTTTGGCTGAATACCTTCCCAAGGCCAGAACAAAATTTGCACTTTCCTGAAAAAAAAAATATAAATGCTTTTACTTTTACAATTTTAATAAATCAAATGGTATTAACATTTTGATTACTAAACATCGGTATATATATATTAAACTGACAATGCACATTCACTTGTATTTTTTTCAGTAAAGTGCAAATTTTGTTCTGGCATTGGGAAAACAAAGGGGTTGGAGCCCAACTTATGTTAATTTCTGCTCGTTTTGAGTTTGACTCGGTTATTTATTGTAATTTCTGTTCGTTTTGGTTTTCATTTATTTATCGATGCTGATTTGTGGTAGTTTCACGCTTGGTAGATTATTTGATTTTATTTTTGCTCATTTTTGTTTAATCGAGCTCTTTACTTTTCTTTGAAAAACTTATTTTTTGGAAATAGTTTTTTTTTAAATTATTTTCTGTTGTTTTTTATAGTCTTTTCTTTTTATAGTCTTTGACATAGTCTTTTCAGGGAAAAAGAAACTAATACTTTAAATCTTTTCTTTTTTTTAAACTTTGTAGTTTGGCCTGCTATTTGTATGCTGGAGAAAAATTTTCAGCAATTTTTAACAACATACACCTTTTTAAAAATCTGGACACAAATAGTTGTTTTTAATTTAGTTTCATACATCTTCTAGTTGACCTGAAATGGAAAACTTAATACCATTCGCAAAATATCTGCTTGCCTTCTTTAATAGCTTGGATACACTTACGCTATTTTGATTTGGTCAAATTTTAAGAACAGAAGTAGCCCCGAAAGTTTGAATATAATACCCTCAGTCGTTCTTGGGATACTGCTGAGATACCTTATTGGGAATTAACATTAATACGGTGCATTTTGATTTAACCTTGAGCCATCATTTAGTTTTTCCACACAATGAGCAAATGAGAGGTTGGGCATGGGAGGGGAACTAGTTGCCCTCCAATCACTTTTGAATATTAAAAAGGGCATTAGCCCTTTTGATTTCCAATCAAATCAGCCTTTTTTGAAACAACAACGCTTTCTATAAACACCTTATATGTCCCCTGGGCATAAATTACAACCCTTACCCTAAGGCCTGTTAGGGTGGTTGTCATCCTTTAAGACCTAATATCCAGAACTTTCAACTACGTTAAACAAAATGGCTATCTCAAAATTTTGATTGGATGTGTTTGGGGAAATGGTGGGCGTGAGAGGGGCGTTAGTTGCTCTCCAATCACTTTCAACTATTAAAACTTACAACACTAGCCTCTTCAATTTTCAATCAAATGAGCCCTTTTGAAGTTTCTACGACAACACTTTCAATAAAACCCTTATATGCCCTCAGGGCATAACTTACAACCCTTGCCCTAAGGGCTGGGGGTGGGGTGGGGTTGTCATCCTCAAAGACATTATTTCCAGAACTTTCTACTACGTTGAACAAAATGACTATCTTAAAATTTTGATTGGATGTGTTTGGAGGAATGGTGGGCGTGAGAGGGGGTTAGTTACCGTTCAATCACTTTCGACTATTAAAAAGAACATTAGCCGTCTTAATTTCCAATTGAATGAGCCACTTTTGAAGTTTTACGACAACTCTATCTATAAAAAAAAACTTATATGCCCCAGGGTATAACTTATAACCTTTGCCCCGCGGGCTCTAGGGGGTTTGTCGTCCTTAAATACATGATTTCCAGAACTTTCAACTGCGCCGAACAAAATGGCTATCTCTAAACTTTGATGGAATGCTTTTGGAAAAATGGTGTACTTGAGAGGGGAGTTAATTACTCTCCACTCACTTTCGACTATTAAAAAGGGCAATTTCAATTTCCAATCAAATGAACCCTTTTTGAAATTTCTACAACAACTTTCTATATAAACCTTATATGCCCCCAGTGCAAGGGTTGCTCTGAGAGGTTTATCATCCTAAAATACTTAATTTCCAGAACTTTCAACTACGTTGAACAAAAGAGATATCTCAAAATTTTGATTGGATGTGTTTGGAAAAATGGTGGGCGTGAGAGGGGCGTTAGTCGCTATCCAATCACTTTCAACTATTGAAAAAGGAACTAGCACTTTGAATTTCCATTTGAATGACCCCTTTTGAAGTTTCTACGACAACGCTTTCAGTAAAAACCTTATATGCCCCCAGGGCATTACTTACAACCCTTGCCCTGAGGGCTGTGAGGGGGGAGGGTTTGGCATCCTTAAAGATCTAATTACCAAAATTTTCAACTAAGTTGAATAAAAGGGCTATCTAAAAATTTTGATTGGATGTGTTTGGGGAAAAGGTGGGCGTAAGAGAGGGGTTAGTTGCCCTCAAATCATTTTAGACTATTTGAGCACTAGCACTAGTCCTTTGAATTTCCAATCGAATGAGCCTTTTTTCAAGTTTCTACGACAAAGATTTCAATAGAACCTTATATGCCACAGGGCATAACTTATAACCCTTGCCCTGAAGACATTGGGGGGAGTGTTCTGCTCAGAGGTATAATTTCCTGAACTTTAAACTGCGTGGAACAGAATAGCTATCTTAAAGTTGCTATTGGATGTGTTTGGGGATATAATGGGCGTGGAAGGGGGGTTAGTTGCCCTCCAATCACTTTCGACTATTAAAAAGGACATTAATCATTTCAATTTCCAATCAAATGAGCCCTTTTTGAAGTTTCTACAACAGCACTTTCAATTTAAAAAAAACTTCATATGCCCCAAGACATAAGTTACAACCCTTGTCCTGAGGGCTGTGGGGGGTTGTCATCCTCAAAGACCTTATTTCCAGAACTTTAAACTACGTTGAATAAAACGGCTATCTTACAATTTTGATTGGATGTGTTTGGGGGAAAGGTGGGCGTGAGAAGGGGATTTGTTGCCCACCAATTACTTTCGACTATTAAAAAGGGCACCAGCCCTTTGAATTTCCAATCGAATGAGCCTGTTTTGAAGTTTCTACAACAACGCATTCTATAAAAACCTTCTATGCTCCAGGGCATAACTTACAACCCTTGCCCTGAGGGCTGTGGGGGAGTGTCCTCCTCAAAAATATAATTTATATCTGAAAATCAACTACGCTGAACAAAATGACTATCTAAAAATTTTGATTTGGATATGTTTCGGGAAACACTGGGCGTGGAAGGGGTGTTAGTTGCCTTCCAATCACTTTCGACTATTAAAAAGGGCACAAACCACTCTAATTTCCATTTTAATGAGCCCTTTCAAAGTTTCTACGGCAACTTCTTCGATACGAAGCGCCCTGCTCTAAAGGAAAATAAATAAATAAATAATACATTGTGTCAACATCGTTCTTATATCCCCCGGGGTATAAATTGAAGCCCTTGCCCTGAGGGTTGTTGGGGAGTATCCTCCTCACAATATTTTCTATCTGGAAATCAACAACGCTGAACAAAGGGGCTATCTCAAAATTTTGATTGGATATGTTTGGGGGAATAATGGGCGTGGGAGGGGGGGGGCTAGTTGCCCTCCAATCACTTTCAACTATTAAAAAGGGAGTAGTATATTACATACCATTTACCGTGCTGCTATACGCCTTTGATAGGGAGTACGTAGTCCCTGAGTCCCAAGTTCAATTTCACGGGGGAAAATCCAGAAATGTTTTTGTCAACAGAGACCTTGGAAAAAACCTTAGTTACATAACATGTTTGTGAACAATTTAAGATTTTGGGAAAACCTAATTAGTTTCTCAACAAGGGAAGACTTTGAGGGAAACCCTAGTTACTTAACTGATTTTTCAGTTTTACAAGGTTTTCGGGAAAATCTCTATTGAGCAAGAGCTATTGTGATTGGTTAATTTTTTCTTGATATAAAGCCGGGACTATGAGAGGAAACCATCTGAAATATACATATAAGGTGAAAATCAATAATAATATTATCATTAGTTTAACGATACTTGACTGGTGCAGAATAGTTAAGTGAATAAATTATGTCTGAGAAAAGAAATTTGGATTATAGTGATTCTATGGAAAAGGTAAGTTTTCTTTTTTATTATGCTTAGTGAATATAAGTGAAAGCGAGATAGTTTTATTAAAATTTCGAAGCTATTGAATTATCAAGTAAATATCTAGTAGGCTATATAATTTATAAACAAATATATATGTTCTTCTTACCATTTTCGTAATAAATTATTCCAAGAATATACTAGAATGAACCTTAAATCTCATTTCATGTTTCACTTTTAAGCAACATTTCTTCAATAAAATTCTATTATAACACAGTAGCACTCTGCTTAATACTGAACGCCCTATATTGAAGAATGTTATCAGTGGAGCATGAAAATGATTGTAATACGTTTTGAAGGCTATTGAATTCAAAGGTTTACTTCCACTAGGGATGAAATTAAGACGCCGTATTTTACACTATGGAAAAGAAATAGGAAATGATTATTTTTAAGACGAGGGGAGGGAAAGATTGAAAAGAAACAGCCAAGCATTTTTATTTAAGAAAAGTAGAGTTATTTACTTGGATTTAATATTAAAAATAGAATTATAGACATTTGAGTTAAATCTTAAAGCATATCAATGAGCTTTTCTTGAAGTAGTATGAAAATACAATTCTCGTTATTTGATTTGAAATTTATGCCACGTCAATGATTTTTCTTTCAGAAGAGAAAGGAGTCCTGTTCATTTTGTTTGAGGACTTTATTTGTAGACCAATCTAAATCCATTAAGAACCACCTTGGTCAATAAAACATAGAAAATTAATCGTATATTATTAACAGAGAAGAAAAAGTGAGTTAATTTTGTTCTAGGGGAGTGAAGGGGAATTCAGAAGATTTTGCGGTCTGAAATATCTTTAGGGTTTCTTTTTTTTAATTCCATTTAAATGATACGGAGCCTTGCAGATTTAAAATGGACTAATTTAGACTTCTTATTTTGAGGTGAAATTTATGCTACGTCAATGATTTTTCTTTCTGAAGAGAAGAGTCCTGTTCATTTTGTTTGAGGACTTTTTTTTATAGATCAATGTAAATTCATTAAGAACCACCGAGGTCAATAAAACATAGAAAATTAATCGTATATTATTGACAGAGAAGAAAAAGTGAGTGAATTTTGTACTAGGAGAAGGAAGGGGAATTCAGAAGATTTTCCAGTCTGAAATACCTTCAGTGTTTCTCTTTTTTTAATTTCATTTAAATAACACGGAGCCAAACTCAAAATCAGAACCATGCAGATTTAAAATGGACTTCTTATTTTTTTTTAGCTTTTTTTCTTACTCTGCTATAATAACTCAGCCTCAAGCCCCCCAAAAATGTAAAATAAATAACAAAAATTAGTGGGGGCCCACTGGATTCCACAAGGCTCATGGAGGGGGGGTCATACTATTGGAGCAACTAGCTCCTAAAGACTTTATTACGCATACCTGGGTCTTGTTTAATACTATAGTACAGCTGTTTGTTATGTAATGGTAAAGTGCACCTCAACCGTCTCAATTGTTTCAGCTCTATATCTATAAATTGAGTCAACTTAGTTGTTTTTTTTAAATAATGAACAAGTACCAATTTGGGGTATATATTTGCACAATAGGGGAGTAAAGGTAAGGTAAACCAACTTTACCCACTCACCTAATCTATAACTGTATAGAACAAATTATAGGAGTCCAATGCATTCTGTCACCCGTCATTTGTCTTTGTGAATGTGAAACTGGCTTTCTTACATCTTAAATTCAGCAAACTTCTCGAGTGTGTACTGGATAATACGGAAGTACCGTCTACGGCACTGAAGATTTTTTTTTAGTAGCTGGATATACCTTATTTTATGCATAAATCCAAAATGTATTTTGAGTAATTCTGCAAAACAAATAGTTGAGAAATAACGCAAAAAACGGTCAAACGAAAAACAGGTTGTCCCCAGATGGAATGGGAGGATTCATAAGGAAATATTTAAGAGAAAGGGGAACTTTCTGGGAGAGGGTAAGGTGGAGGCTTTAAATAAATTGGGATGTAGGGGAAGAGTACATGAATGGATCTTAAAAAAAACAAAGCTTTAATTAAATATGTGAACCAAGATTGAAAAAAAAATACTACACACATAAAAGTAAGGGTACTGTCTCCTCCCCTCTCTGTAAAAATTCAAAACCTAGAGCGCTATAGGCACTTTACTGAAAATGAATTATATTACAAATATTTTTCTTACATACTTATTACAACACTGAAAATAAAAATTAAATTACAGTAAAATAGAATTTTGCAAGTTTGTGTGTCACTGAAAGGCAAATTATATTACAAATATTATCTTTTCCAGGCATTAAAACATTGAAGTAAAAATTACACTATTTAAATTTTATTTATTATGAAAAAGAATTTTACTTTGTCAATCTTATTTATTTAAATATCCAAATAGAAGGTTTTTAGAAAAATGGGGTTCAATTCCACTCTCTAGTACCATAATGAGAGAAAGGTTGAGATGGCTAGGGTACGTTCTACAGACGAAGAATGTCAGATTGCCAAAGATTGTCCTTGTCATCCAACTGTCTAGGGTCAAACGAAAAACAGATCGTCCCCGGTTGGGATGAGAGGATGTCATAAGGAAATATTTAATAGAAATGGGAACTTTCTGGAAGAGTGGTAAAGAGTGGGGCTTTGAATAGATTGGGACGGAGGAGAAGCATACATAAATGAATAAAGAAATCTTAAAACGAATAAAGGTTTAATTGAATATATAAATCAAGATTGAAATGAAAAAATGTTACTTCATACAAGAGTATGTGTACTCTCTCCTCCCCTATCTGTAAATATCTAAAATCTACTGCATAAATGGCACTTTACTGAAAATGAATTACATAACAAATATTTTTCCTACGTACTTATTAGAACATTGAAAATAAAAAATGAAATTACAGTAAAATTAAATTTTGAAATGATGTGCTTTTTCAGCAGCTGATATCATTATATACCAAATATTTAGTTTAATCTTATTTTCTTCCCAAAACCATTCATGGCAAATTTAGTTTTACTATAAACAAGAATTTAGGTAATGTCTCCTTCCGTAATTGTAAAAATGTAAAGCCTAACACGTCATTGGCGAACTACATTAGAAATATTCTCTTTTCCAGTTATTCTTTTCCAGGTATTGAAATGAAAATAAAAATTACATTATTCAAATTTTATTTATTATAAGAAAAAGGAATTTTACTTTTTCAATTTTATCCATTTAAATAGAATTAAACCTTTATCCTCCTTATAGCATATTAAATGTCTTCAATAGCTTGTAGCAATTGGATATTTTTCCTTGTTCTATAAAATATTACATTCAGATCCTTACTGATATAGGGATTTTAGCCTATTTTGGCACTGCAAGCACGGGCGGTTCTAACAAATAGCAATCTTAACAAGATCCATGAAATACGGTTCCACCCGTTTTTAGTCTGTTGGAAAAAAATGGGTTGTGTCTATAACCGATCTGAAGCTTCTTTTCAATATTTGTAACTATCTCCAACTTTTTCAGAGTCAAATTTCTTCAAAGAAAATAAATCTACAAAACAACGATAACCTACTGGAAGACCTAAAAGCAGCCAGAGAAAATCGAACTTAAAACGAACTTTAAACTCAAATGTCATGAAGTAATTCAATGACAAGAGGAACTTGATAACTTTCAACAAGTTCCAGAGATCACCAAAAGAAAATCTCCGGAAGAAACTCAAGTTTCTTCAATCAGAGTTGAAAATCAACTTGCAACTGTTCTATCTGAAAACTTACTATTGAAAAAAGAAATTACTAAGTTAAAAATTGAAAAGAGTACATTTGTAAGGGAAAATGAAAGACTCGACTCAAGAAAAGTTTATTAGAAATCTCACCTAGCACAAGCCTTATTATATATATCTTGCCTTTTAAACTCAAAAAAATCTTTAAAAGAGAAAATTGCTAAGTTGAATATGGAATATAATCAAATTTTAAAAGAGAAAGAAGAATCTGCTGCAAAAGACGAAGAAGAAATTTCATGCCTCAAGTCTATTGTAGCATATCTCCAAATAAACCAGGACATTAGAAAAAGGTTCAGAACGTCTTGAACAAGAAGTCAGAGAGAAAACCAGTTTGATGAACGCTTTAGAAAATATGATTATTCATTTGAAAGACAGAGAAAAAGAATTCTTTCATGAAATGGATTTTAGTTATCGCGACTTGTTTTAACGCGATTAACTAATTTTGGTTTTTATTTATTGAGTATTTTAAATCTATTCGTTATTTATGAAAAAAATTCAATTTAAAGGACTTTTAATATATATTTTTTTTTAATCAATATGTTTATACTTTCCCTATAACAAATACTCTCTAGAACATCCTCTCAATTTGAATTTTTTTTTAAAATATTTTTGATATTTTTGGAATAAGAAATGAAAATGATATGAGGATACAAGCCTTGAATTTTTGTGTTGTTGTAGTTAAACACGGAAAGAATTTTTTCCGCGCGCGCATTCTTACTGAACCCAAACGAACCTAACTTAAAATCCGTTAACATAGTGTCACCTAGCTAAAAAAATCATCTGTGCTGCCATCTATAAATGAATCAGAATAGATGGCAGAACAGGTAGTTATGCAACCATCTATAACTATAATAGAATAGTGGCAGCAGTTGTGTAATACAAATAAATGACGTATTTGCTGTCAAGAACAAAGAAAATATGACATTGAAATATTAAAACTTTTTTTGTCTTCAATTTCATTGTCTATTACTATGTTGTTTTTACACAGGTAACAGTTTCGACGTGTAGATAAAATATAACCTACGGAACGATTCAGAATAAAAATTCTGATTTTTCCTCTTTTGTGGAAAAATTAAGAATTGGAGAGAGAACCTTTTTTTCTCTAGTATGGAAAAATTTAGAATTTAAGAAAATTTTGTTTTACTTCTACGGAACCAAAAAAAATGGAAAAATTCAGAACTGAAGCAAGAAAATTATGGAAGAATGGACAAATTTTCATTTTATATTTACAACAAATCTTTATTTTCCTGTTAATCTTTGTTTTAGATCTTTCTTAGATTTTAAGTGTCCTGTGTCTTCAAGATTCATGGAATATGAATTAGAATTGATCTGGAAATGTCACTGTCCAAAGAATACCGCAACCTAATAACTGACATATGGTATAAAGCTAGAGAGCAAAAAAAGCATATATTAATGTTGCTAAAGAAGAAAAATAATGTTCCATTAACATGAAAAAAGCTCTAAAAATTAAAAAATCATTATATCATAAAATATAGAAATATTTTTAATGTAACGAGATCACATAGGACATTATCTGTTGTTAATATCATTGAACTTGAAAAAAAAATCAATCGAATGTTTTCACTTCACTAATATTCCATCCATCGACTAGAATATAAACTAATTATATTATTTCTGGAGTTCATAATGAATACCTTTCCATTAATATCTATTTTGTTATGCATCATCCATTGCGAAAAAATCGAACTTCGTTCACGGGATTATGTATTTTATTAGGATACTTAGGACATTCAAAGTGTTCCAAATTTATAAGACGGATATTCTCCTTACACTTCTTCAACAGTAACTTATCAGTGGTAACATTTCCCTTCACAAATACAACTTACATATCCATAAAATCACACACTGTAGCAATTTCACTCTGGACAAAATTTAGACTAACTCCAGTGCTAGAATATGGCATTATTGGTCGTTCATACCAACCTTGCTTTTTAATGAATTTCACTGTTGCATACCATCGGTTAGTTGAGTACTTATGTAAATTATAGTTTAAATTCCAATGGTGAATATCTACTTCTTTAAATTTTTCATTCATCACTAAGAGAGCACATTCAAATATTAATCCACAATCAACTTTGGCTATATTAACAAATTCACAGTCAATAATTCCGAACATCATTCACTGATATTTTTCTGTGAAGTAAAAAAAAAATAAATCAATATTCTTTTTACTTCAAGTATCGGCTTAAAATGTTGGCTTTATCATTGAATTCATATATATATATATATATATATATATATATATATATATATATATATATATATATATATATATATATATATATATATATATATATATATATATATATATATATATATATATATATATATATATATATATATATATATATATATATATATATATATATATATATATATATATATATATATATATATATATATATATATATATATATATAATATATATATATATATATATATATATATATATATATATATATATATATATATATATATATATATATATATATATATATATATATATATATATATATATATATATATATATATATATATATATATATATATATATATATATATATATATATATATATATGCATATGTAACTAGCAGTCAAGATGGAGAAATTGTTTGCTCAAGATTTCATTGGTCCTTCAAGTGCCTTAAAGAATCATCATTGCTAAGTCTGTCTAGAACTATTAAGTCTCAAGAGTGTCCTAGGGCTAAATTATTGCGCAACTAACGTTCAAGACTAGACTAATCGTTTACATAAGAGTTCGTTGCTACTTCAAGTGCCTTGGAGATTGACCTTGATTAGTGAAGGGGGTACTCACTCTGTGAAAAGGTGTTTTTTTCCGATTCATTAATTTTGAACTAACTATTGTGCTGCTGATAACAAAGAAACTAACACGTAAAAAATTATTTTCATGTTTAACTACAACAAGACAAAAAATCACGGTTTGCATTCTCATATCATAGTCATTTCTTATTCCAAAAATATCAAAAATAGTTAAAAAAAATTCAAATTGAGAGGATGTTCTAGAGAGTATTTGTTACAGGGAAAGTATAAACATATTGATTTAAAAAAATACATTAAAAGTTCTTTGCATTGCATTTTTTTTATAAATAACGAAGAGATTTCAAATATTCAATAAATAAAAACCAAAATTATTTAATCGCGTTAAAACAGGTCGCGATAACAAAAATCCATTTCATGAAAGAATTCTTGTTCTCTGTCTTTCTAATGAATAATCATATTTTCTAAAGCGTTCATCAAACTGGTTTTCTGTCTGACTTCTTGTTCAAGACGTTCTGAACCTGTTTCTAAAGTCCTGGTTTTTATTTGGAGATATGCTACAAAAGACCTGAGGCTTGAAATTTCTTCTTCGTCTTTTACAACAGATTCTTCTTTTTCTTTTAAAATTTGATTATATTCCATATTCAACTTAGCAATTTTCTCTTTTAAAGACTTTTTTGAGTTTAAAAGTCAAGATATATATAATAAGGCTTGTGCTTTTCGTTGTCTTTTAGATTTATTTTCTTTGAAGAAATTTGACTCTGAAAATGTAGTAGATAGTTAGAAATATTGAAAAGAAACTTCAGATCGGTTATAGACACAACCCATTTTTTTCCAACTGACTAAAAATGGGTGGAACCGTATTTCATGGATCTTGTTCAGATTGTTACATGTTAGAACCGCCCGTGCTTGCAGTGCCGAAATAGGCTAAAATCACTATATCAGTAGGGATCTGAATGTAATATTTTATAGAACAAGGAAAAACATCTAATTGCTACAAGCTATTGAAAACATTTAATATGCTATAAGGAGGCTAAAGGTTTAATTCTATTTAAATGGATAAAATTGAAAAAGTAAAATTCCTTTTTTTTATAATAAATAAAATTTGAATAGTGTAATTTTTATTTTCATTTCAATACCTGGAAAAGAATAACTGGAAAAGAGAATATTTGTAATATAGTTCGCCAATGACGTGGTAGGCTTTACATTTTTACAATTACGGAAGGAGACATTACCTAAATTCTTGTTTATAGTAAAACCAAATTTGTCGTGAATGGTTTTGGGAAGAAAATAAGATTAAACTAAATATTTTGGTATATAATGATATCAGCTGCTGAAAAAGCACATCATTTCAAAATTTAATTTTACTGTAAGTTTCATTTTTATTTTCAATGTACTAATAAGTACGTAGGAAAAATATTTGTTATGTAATTCATTTTCAGTAAAGGGCCATTTATGCAGTAGATCTTAGATATTTACAGATAGGGGATGAGAGAGTACACATACTCTTGTATGTAGTAATATTTTTTCATTTCAATCTTGATTTATATATTTAATTAAACCTTTATTCGTTCTAAGATTTCTTTATTCATTTATGTATGCTTCTCCTCCGTCCCAATGTATTCAAAGCCTCACTCTTTACCACTCTGCCAATAAGTTCCCATTTCTCTTAAATATTTCCTTATGACATCCTCCCATCCCAACCGGGGACGATCTTTTTTTCGTTTAACCCTAGACAGTTGGATGACAAGGACAATCTTTGGCAATCTGACATTCTTCGTCTGCAGAACGTACCCTAGCCATCTCAACCTTTCTCTCATTATGGTACTAGAGAGTGGAATTGAACCCTATTTTTTGTAAAACCTTCTATTTGGATATTTAAATAAATAAGATTGACAAAGTAAAATTATTTTTTATAATAAATAAAATTTAAATAGTGAACCTTTTATTTCAATGTTGTAATAACTGGAAAAGAGAATATTTGTAATATAATTTGCTTTCAGTGAAACACAAACTTTCAAAATTTTATTTTACTGTAATTTCATTTTTATTTTGAGTGTTGTAATAAGTATGTAAGAAAAATATTTGTAATATAATTCGTTTTCAGTAAAGCGCCAATAGCGCACTAGGTTTTGGATTTTTACAGAGAGGGGAGGAGACAGTACCCTTACTTTTATGTGTGTAGTATTTTTTTTCAATCTTGATTCACATATTTAATTAAAGCTTTGTTCGTTTTAAGATTAATTCATGTACGCTTCTTCTCCATCCCAATCTATTTAAAGCCTCACCTTTTACCCCCTCCCATAAAGTTCTCCTTTATCTTAAATATTTTCTTATGAATCCTCCCATTCCATCTGAAGACAACCTGTTTTTTGTTTGACCGTTTTCTCCCATCATTTCTCAACTATTTGTTTCGTAGAATTGCTCAAAATACACATTGGATGTCTCTTGGTACATTATTTATGCATAAAAAAAGGTATATCCAGTCACTAAAAAAAATCTTCAGTGCCGTAGGCGGTACTTCCGTATTATCCAGTACACACTCTAGAAGTTTGCTAAATTTAAGATGTAAGAAAGCCAATTTCACATTCACAATGACAAATGAAGGGTGACAGAATGCATTGGACTCCTTTAATTTGTACTATACAGTTGTAGATTAGGTGACTGGGTAAAGTTGGTTTACCTCACCTTTACTCCCCTATTGTGCAAATATATACCCCAACTTGGTACTTGTTCATTATTAAAAAAAACCAACTTAGTTGACTCAACTTATAGATATGGAGCAGAAACAATTGAGACGCTTGAGGTCACTTTACCATTACAGTATTGTATTGCAAAAGACCCAGGTATGCTTAATAAAGTCTTTAGGGGCTAGTTGATCCAATAGTACGACCCCCCCCTATAAGCCTTGTGGAATCCAGTGGGCCCTTAATACTTTTCGTTATTTATTTTACATTTTTGGGGGCTTGAGGCTGAGTTATTATAGCAGAGTAAAACACAAAGCTAAAAAAAACAAGAAGTCCATTTTAAATCTGCATGGTTCTGATTTAGAGTTTGGCTCCGTGTTATTTAAATGAAATTAAAAAAAGAGAAACCCTGAAGATATTTCAGACCGGAAAATCTTTTGAATTCCCCTTCCCTCCCCTAGTACAAAATTCACTCACTTTTTATTCTTTGTTAATAATATACGATTAATTTTTTATGATTTATTGACCTCGGTGGGTCTTAATGAATTTACATTGGTCTATAAAAAAAATCCTCAAACAAAAAAAACAGGACTCTCTTCTCTTCAGAAAGAAGAATCATTGACGTGGCATAAATTTCACCTCGAAATAAGAAGTCTATTTTAGTCCATTTTAAATCTACATGGCTCCGTGTTATTTAAATGGAAATAAAAAAAAAGAGAAACCCTGAAGATATTTCAGACCGGAAAATCTTCTGAATACCCCTTCCCTCCCCTATTACAAAATTAACTCACTTTTTCTTCTCTGTTAATAATATACTATTAATTTTCTATGTTTTATTGATCTCGGTGGTTCTTAATGAATTTATATTGGTCTACAAAAAAAAGTCCTCAAACAAAACGAACAGGACTCTCATCTCTTCAGAAAGAAAAATCATTGATGTGGCATAAATTTCACTTCAAATAACGAGAATTGTATTTTCGTACTACTTCAAGAAAAGCTCATTGATATGCTTTAGTTTTTAACTCAAATGTCTATAATTCTATTTTTAATATTAAAGCCAATGAAATAACTCTACTTTTCTTAAATAAAAATGCTTGTCTATTTCTTTTCAATCCTTCCCTCCCCTCATCTTAAAAAAAATCATTTCCTTTTTCTTTCCCATTAGTGTAAAATACGACTTCTTATTTTCATCCCTAGTGAAAGTAACCCTTTGAATTCAATAGCCTTCAAAACGTATTACAATCGTTTTCATGCTACATGCTATTGAAGAAATGTTGCTTAAAAGTGAAACATGAAATGGGCTTTGATGTTCATTCTTATATATTCTTGGAATAATTTATTACGAAAATGGTAAAAAGAACATATATAGTTGTTTATAAATTATATACCCCACTAGATATTTACTTGATAATTAAAAAGCTACGAAATTTTAATAAAACTATCTCTCTTCCACTTATATTCACTAAGCATAATAAAAAAGAAAACTTACCTTTTCCATAGAATCACTATAGTCCAAATTTCTTTTCTCAGACATAATTTATTCACTTAACTATTCTGCACCAGTCAAATATCGTTAAACTAATGATAATATGATTATTGATTTTTCACCTTATATGTACATTTCAGAAGGTCATGGGTTTCCCCTCATAGTCCCGGATTTATATTAAGACAAAAATTAACCAAACACAATAGCTATTACTGAATAGAGATTTTCCTAAAAACCTTGCAAAATCGAAAAATAAGTTAAGTAACTAGGTTTTCCCCCAAAGTCTTCCCTTGTTGAGAAACTAATTAGGTTTTCCCAAAATCTTAAATTGTTCACAAACATGTTATGTAACTAAGGTTTTTTCCAAGGTCTCTGTTGACAAAAACATTTCTGGATTTTCCCCCGTGACCTTGAACTTGGGACTCAGGGACTACGTACTCCCTATCAAAGGCGTATAGCGACACGGTTAATGGTATGTAATATACTACTAAAGGGCACTAGCCACTCCAATTTCAAATCGAATGAGCCCTTTTCGAAGTTTCTACGACAACTCTTTCGATACGAAGTGCCCTGGTATGGAAAAAAAATACATTGTGCCAACATCGTTCTTTACTTAGGCAGCGCGATTGCGTTGCTTATGACAGCGCGATTGTGCTGCCTATGATACAACATTTATCTTTTTCGTTTCAACCGTAGCATCAAACAGTTCCTGGCTGTAAAAAACGAAACCAAAAACCTCTTTAATCTGGGATTATAACTTCAACGTCTCTGATCTCCTTACTGCCTCGATACAAATATGAATTTTCTGGTCTTCCATTCTACTCCTAAACCGAGCTAAAAGCGATTCGTCCTTCTTGATGGGTTTAACCCCTCATTCCAAATTTAGAATAGTCCTGCTCCATCAAATACGGCTTTTGTTTAACACAGCATTAATCTTTTCCCATTCGACCGTAGCATCAAACAGTTGGTGGTAACAAACTGTAAGTAAGGAGTGACGTGGCTCAATAGTGACTGGAACTCTAAAAAATGAAATAAATAACCTCTTTGACCTGGGCATAAAACTTCAACGTCTCTGACCTCCTTACTACCTGGATCCAAATCTCGATTTCCTGGTCTTTCATTATACTCCTAAGCCGAACCATAAGCGATTCGTCTTTATCTGGTGGACCTAGCCCCTCATTCTAAACATAAACTAGTCCGGCACCATCAAAGAGGATTTTGGGTTGATACAGCCATGATTTTTCCCCCGTTTTGACCGTGGTATAAAACCGTTCGTGGTAACAAGCTGTAAGTAAGGAGTGACGTGGCGCAACAGTAACCGAAACTCTAAAAATTGCAATTTTGGCATCAATATTCTTAATTCCCAGGTAATTTTCTCATTTTTATAATAGTTATAGTTGCTTACATGAGTGTAGTACTAGAAATGTTGATAACCTTGTGATTAATCATAGGCAAAGTACTCGGGCAGGATATATGATTCGCTATTTGGAACCAAGTGTTTGGAATGTGCTTCCGGCGAGTATTAAAGAAGCTGAACATCCACAGCAATTTAAGAAAAAAAAACAAGAAGTATTTATTGGGAGAATAGAATAAGGAACAATTGTTTATGTGGTCTTTTTTTATTTTTATTTATTTGAATATTTAAATTTTTTTTTGACGAGAAAATTGATTTTTGATATTTATTTTACTTGTTATTACTAGTATATATACATTTTTTTTTAGTTATTTAATTGTATTTATTGATATTGATTATTGTAGTCGTTCATCTTCAGAGCTTTGTTTCTTATTGGACGGCTGCTGGTAAATTTTTTATTTTCTTTCTTTAGTTTAGAAAATTTTAATTCAATTCAATTCAATAGATCTATAAAAAAATGAATTATTATGCTGATTCTAAATATATAAGTCACATTAAGCTTAGTGTTGCCCATCAAATGCTAAAAGCCTGAGAAAATTTGTATGATTTCCGAAAAAAGGGGGGGGGGAATACCCCCATAAAGTGAAAGAATCTTAATGAAAATCTCAACATCAGATTCAGCGTATCAGAGAACCATATTGTAGAGTTTTCAAGCTCCTATCTGCAAAAATGTGAAATTTTATAATTTTGGTCAGAAGAAAAACCCCGTTTCGTGTTCATTAATTTATTTGTTGTTTTTTCAGGTGTGATCATATCAAACCAATGATCATAGAATATCGGGAGGAAACTCATTCGAAAGGGAATTTAAAGTTTTAATCCCCCCAGTCCTTTTTTCCCAAAAGTCGTCTGATCAAAATTTTTGTATAGTTGAAAGGTACAATAACTGTGTCTTTGGATGACATATTCCCTAAAAGTATTGTAGCCGCCAGTTATTGAATTTGTCCATTGTTTGCAAATAGTATTTGTTAAAGGGAAGTGTACCGACATTTTTCAGGGGAGGGGAGATTTTATGGGGATGGGGTTTCACGAAGGGAATTTTATATTGGGATTGAAGTCTCCGGGGGTGAGCTTTCCAGGGGAAATTTTACAAGGGAGGAATGTTCCAGAATTCGTATCTGAATTCGTTTTATTTCTCTTACTTTCTTGTTGGCGACCTTATTTTACACTTACAGACGCTTTTGGATAATTTTTTGGGTAAATTTTTAGCAGAGTTGGAGTCTCTGGGAAATTTTTACGTTGGGGGATTTTGTACGGGATAAGATCTCTATGGAGGAAATATCACAAGGAGAAATACATCATGCGGAAACTTTCTGCGGGAAAAAATTTCCATTGGAGGGTGGTTCCGGGAACTACTTTCATGGGGATTCCCCAATGACCTTAAAAAAAATCAATAGTTAAATAAGAACCAGTCTTTCTTCAAATGAAAGTACGCTAAGGAGTATTTTTCAGGTGGGATCGGTAGGTCTTCAACAGCTCTATGAATTCAACTTGCATACCATCTTCTTTTATAAGTCACCAAAGGTTTTCGCGGGTTACATAGTCTAAAGCAGCCACAAAATCCAAAAGCATGTTCATAATGGAGAAGTTTTAGCGTTCGTACTGTTGGAGATAAGACGAAGAGAGAAGATCTGGTCAATGCACCCTCTCCCTCTACTAACTTTGCACTGATTCTGGCGTATTTGCTCATCCCTTGCTCCCTCGAACCTTTGGAGCAAAATCATCACGATTAATTTTGCAACCATATCGGTGACTGAAACCTCTCGATAGTTCCGGCTGTCACACTTGTCCCTCTTTTTTAATACTGGGATTATTACTGATACCTTCCAATCTGACGGGAAAGTCTGCTTTTCCCATATAGTTGCTCCACTATGACGTGTTGTGAGGCCTTGTAGACCTCAGGAGGAAAAGAATTTTCAACAGGCGACTTATTGCTTTTTAGCGGTATAATTGCCCTTAGTATCTCTAAAAATGAAGGTAGTGCCATGCCGGTTTCACAGGGTGGTTTTTTCGCTGTTGGAGGATCTTTATTGGGATTAAGCAGGTCTTCAAAGTTACTCTTCCAGTGATCAAGTTTACCTTGTACATCAGTAATCATATTTCCTGAGTCTTTTAGTGAACAAGTGATAGGAGACCTCTTTCCGATTATTTCTTTGAGGGTTCTGCACAAACTTCTCTTGTCATTATTTCTGGCTGCTTTTTCTATGTCTAAAGCTGCCTTATCCCAGAAGTTTTGGCTGCCCTGACGTAAGCTGGCTTATAGCCTGTTTACGCAACGACTTTTTTTTACTAAGTTTATCGTTTGACGCTTGTCGGCTAGCCTCAAATAGCTTTACAGTTTTCCACTGAGACACAATTTTCCATAGCTTTGCAGGAGCATAGCCGATAATTTCAGCGGCCATCTTTTCAGTGGTGTCCCGAAATTATTTCCATAGGGTGGTACGATGTTTATCGCAGTCTACCAGGCTTGCGAACTGGTCTTGTAACTTCAGACAAAAGTCTTCTTTCACTGTTTAAATTTTCAGTTTCTCATCGGCTAACTACCTTTTTGGGGGATGTCTCTTCCTCACGCTGAACTTCAGGAGTATCTTTGCACCTACAAGCGTATGATAAATTCAATATATATCTGATGGTAACATCTTTGGAGATCGAGTGTTTGGGAGTGCTTCAAGTGGAGGGGGGGGGTTGAGTGAGCGTTGAGCTTTAAGTTCAGGGTAGCGGGGGAGGGCCTAAAGACTTGGTCTCCAATATCTTTGAAATTATTGGCACTAAGAGTCCCTGCTGGACTAGAATCTATTTCTGACAAAGTGGCAATGTAGACCAAAATAAACCATATTTAATCTAGACAGGGGCGTAGGGGGTTAGAGGGGGGTTAGGTTGTAGAACCCCCCCGCCCCCAATTTTTGTCCAACTCGTAAAAACGCAACAAAAATATATATAAGCAATATTGATAGTTTTTAAAAATGTTTTGTACCCCCCCCCCCTCCTAAAAAAATACCCCTCTCCCAGAAAAAAGTCCTGGCTACAGCTCTGAAGCCAGAATATTAAAATTGAGTATCTGTATTACCTCAGGAACATCTCAAAGATCGAGTTGAAATTTTCAGAGTGTTTTGGGAAGGAGGAGTAAGTAGACTTCATATTTTGTATTTGGCAGGAGGGGGTGTATGGATAAAAAGTTGGTTTCAAGGCACTAATTATGGAAGGGGGCAGGGACTTTGAAAAATATATTCTTATTTTTATGTCATAGATATTTTCTATCTTAGCTGTGTGCTATATTAAAGCAGAGAGACTGGCCAACTGGTCTTTTTTATTTGTCACCCGTGATCCGTTTTAAGTATATTTTCTCAATATTATTCTACTTTTTTTTATCTCCATTAAAAAAATCCTTGCCCCCCCCCTCCCCCCTAAATTTTGGTGATTTGGCACCACTGTGTGTTTCCAATCTACCTTAAAATTTTGACACTTCTAGCGCTAGCGGAACTTTGAATCAGCGCGAAACAGCGCGGTGAAACAGCGCGGTAAATTAAAGACACTTCTTTTGCAAGGTTATCGAAAAAGCGCATCCACACTCTCTTGGGAAGAAATTTGAAAATAAAGCTGAAATATTCAGGGAAAATTGATTTTTTTTTTGGGGGGGGCGGGAGATGTTCATTAGCTTTTCAGGGGTTTTGGAAAATCTTAAAATGGAAGTCTATTGCATGACACTAGGCAGTAACGTAGTTTCCAACGTAGTTTCCTTGTCCAATTCTTTTGTATTTTCCCAATGTGATGCTATGAAATTTCTTTCATTTTTAGACTTTCATGACCAAGTTATACTATTTCAACACAAATTTGAAAATGCGTATATAAAACAAATATTTAACCCAAAAAAGCTGTCTGGTTGAAATTGAAAGGAATGCGACCCCACCTAGTTCCTAAAAAGAAGATCAAACCAAGGATGTCTGGACGGTTTATCCTGTCTTTCACATTAATTGCAAAAAGTAGCGAGTAGAGTTGTTTGCTAGCCATCTGACATCAATGTTACAGTACGCAAAAATATCCTTAGCACGATAATACCTAAAATATTATAATCCACTAACAACAAAGTGATATCTACTTCGTAGATGAAGGCTAATGCATTATCATTTTTTACATTACCATAAATATGAGTAACCTAAGCATGACCAATTTTCCTTTGAATGTCCTGTTTTGAAGTTACAAAAAAGACAAACAAAATCATAAAATCATCTGCGGAGCACCCTTAATGTAATTAATAAAAAAAAAACTTTCCATAAAATAAGTTTTTCAAAGAAAAGTAAAGGCCATTTTAAACTTAAGATCAGCAGATACACATACCTGTTAAAATTCAAACTCCAAACGACCAGAAATTACTATTAAAGAATAAATGAAATCCAAAGGAACAAAAATTAAATAAACAATCATAGCAAAAAAAAAAACATACAACAACTAATAATTCAAATGAATAAATAAATCTTAAAGCGAGTAATGCTTAAAATTAATATGTAAATCAAGCTTAAAACGAAAAAAGACATTTTGCTATTGAAGTATAAATGAAACCCAAAACGAACAGAAATTAAAGAAATAATCAATGCAAACAAAGATACAATAGAAACTAATGTAAATGAATAAATAAATCTTAAAACGAGTGAAACTTAGATTGAATATGCAAATCATGCTTGAAACGAACAAAAATCACTACAAACAAGAGTTTGGGCATCACCTCCTTCTCTCATAGTAAAAGTCTACGTAAAAGTCATAGTTTTTCGTCAACGATCGTTGCAAGATGTCCTCGATGGCTTCACTGGGAAGATCCCAGTAAACCCCACAAGGAGCTTCAGGCTGACCTAGTGAAAATTGAGGCGTGGGCAGATGCATGGCTTGTAAGTTTTAACACATCGTAAACGAAAGAGCTCCTTATTTTTAAGGCGCGAAATATGAGGGCTCATCCTGATTTCGCCTTCAAAGGAGAGGTAATAATGCGAGTTGATACACTGCGCCTACTTGGAGTTAATTTCTCTTCGGATCTCTCATGGATTGAGCATCTCAGTAAAATTAGATCTTCTAGCAACAAGAATATGCAACAAGAATATCTCTTTTGACTCTCAAAAACTGAACTAGAACTTTGAATTTCCAATCAAATGAAAACTCTCTGAAGTTTTACCATCATCCCTTCCATAAGAACCGTATATTCCCCTACTGCATAGCTTACGACGCCTGCACTCGGGCCCTGGGGGGGATGCGTTGATCGGAGTTTTCATTATATGGTATTTGAACTATTTTTTAAATGGCTGTCTCAAAGTTATTATTGAATGGGTTTGAGGAAAAGGGGCTTGGATGGGGGGGGGGGGGGTAGGTGCCCTTTGATCTCTTTTATCTCTTAAAAATTAAACTAGAACTTTCAATTTCCAATCAAATGAGCCATCTTTGAAGTTTATACCAGCATCCCTTCCATAAGAATCATAAATGCCCCTAGGACATAGCTTACAACGCCTGTCCCCGTAGTCAATGTCGCCGGAGTTTTTCTTATGTCATCTTTGAACTATTTTTAACAAAATGGCTATCTCAAAATTTTTATCGGATGCATTTGGGAAAAAAAGAGCCTAGGGGGGCTGGTTACCCTCCGATATCTTTTGACTCTTAAAACGTAAACTAGAGCTTTCAATTTCCAATCCAATGAGCCCTCTCTGAAGTTTATACGAGCATTCCTTCCATAAGAACCATATATGCCCCCAGGGCATAACTTACAACGCCTGTCCCTGGGCTCTTCGGGGTTGTGTCGACACGGGAGTTCCTGTTATGTGATCATTGAACTATTTTTAACAAAATGGCTATAGCAAAATTTTTAGTTGATGCATTGGGGAAAAAAAGTGCGCTGGGAGATCCCTTTTGACTCTTAAAAAGGGCACTAGCACTCTTGATTTCCAATGGAGTGAGCCCCCTTTGAAGTTTATACGATGACCCCTTTCATATTAAGTGCCTCTGGGGAAAAAAAATAAAACCTTGGAGCCGTATGGCCTTTAATATGGGCAACGCTATAGCGTTGCCTCTGATAGATTTAGATTGGCTAAAAAACGACGCTGAAAATTCATTTTAGTTTTCTTAATCTTTAGTTTTATCAATTTTTATTTTAAATTTATTAATTTAATAGTAGAGAGGGGTCAGAAGGCGCGGTACGACACCCCTGCTGCCACCTACAATTTTTTTTAACACCATATATTGGCACGAGAACCACGTGGTTTATGGTTTTTTGTCAATGAGAATTTGAAAAAACAGGAATTTTGTAACATTTATGTATGTTTTCTTGGATGGTTATGTGTGTTGGTCGATTTATTTGATGTTTTTCATGGATTTTTAATGGTTTTTGTCAGTGAGAATTTGAAAAACAGGAATTTTGTCACATTTATGGATGTCAACAGCAATTCCTGTCTCTTATATGGTTTTCTCAGTGAGAATGAAAAAACAGGAATTTTCTCACTTGGATTTACATAATCGCTAGGAGAAATTATTGATTCACGAAGGGGAGAATTAAGAAACATTAAGGCTTCTTTAATCTTAGGTCTGAGGGATAAACATTCTTTAGGTCAGAGAGAAAAATTAATATTCTATTTTTAAATAGGGCTTCATTGATCTTTAGTGTCAGGAATTATAATTGACATCACTTGTTATCTTGGAATTATGCGGGAGTCTAAAGAGATAGAAATTCTATTTTTAAATACGGCTTCACGGAGCTTTAAGTCGGAGAGATAAATTGATATTCTAGCAAAACCCTAATAGTTTAGCTAGGAAAATTTATGAGATGAAGAGATTAACGTAGGAAAGGGTTTCCTAGAAATTTGAAATGCGTTAGCGCAGAGATGCCAAACAAAAGGAACACGCTGAAATTACGTTTAGGTTTTATTGGGGCGAAACCGTTCTATCCATTTTATGGGATTATTTCGGCGAAACAGTTAGAGACATTTTGAAAGAAGATTTTAGGAAAGGTTTTAGAAGTGAATTTGAGGGTGAAACTCTGTGGTCGTTATAATACACAAGTTCCATTTGAACAGTGTTGTGAGGTCCTCTACCCCAACCCCAAAGGGTTCCGATCCCCCACCCCAACCCCGAAGGAAGCCCCCGGTACTCAAAGGTCCCCCAAGCTCCCATAGAGCCCCAACCCTCCAAACGCTCTCCTCAGACCCTCAAAGGCCCTCCTCTGGTCCTCAAAGGGCCCCCCGGACCCCCAAAGGGCACCCCGGACCCCAAAGGCCCTCCCCCGGTCTTCAAAGGTCCCCCGGTCCCCAAAGGCCCCCCAGGCTCTCAAAGGGCTCCCCAGACCCTCAAAGGCCCACCCCGGGGCCCCCAAAGGCACACCGAGCTCCCAAAAGACCACCGGGATCCCAAAGACCTTCACCAGGTCTCCAAATGTCCCCCAGGCTCTCAACCGGCCCCCAGGACCCCCAAAGGCCCCCCACCGGTCCCCAAAGGTTCCCCAGGCTCCCAAAGGGCACCCCACCCTCCCCTCCCTCTCCTCCCCCTCCTCACAACTCCCCCTCCCCCTCCCCCCAATCCCCCTCCCCTCCCCTGATTTTTATATCAATATTCTACATGTCCTTATTTCATTAAAAATATCTTATGCATTATTTTGTTAAGTGTTCATTTTTTTTAGGGTATGCTAGAACGTCAAACGTTCAGAATATCTATTAAAAAGGTCAGAGATGTAAGAAAAATAATTTTAGAGATAATGATACTACTAGCAGGCTCAATTCTTCATAGAAGATAGAAAAGTTCAAGTTCTCTTCTGAATTTTACCAAAGAACACAATTCAATTCTAATTTCACCAGAGAAAATAAAAAGCTTACTTTTCACTTTTAAGTTCACCAAGACATAAAAAATTTAAAGTTCACTTCTAAATTTTTCCGTAGAAGATAGGAAAAGTTATACTATGATAGTGATTATTTTCCATGAAGATAAAAAGATTCACTTTAATTAAAAATTTTCTTAAATTCAATTCCGACCTTTCTCAAAGAGTCAAATTTAAAGTTCTATTCCAAATATTGTCCCGGAACAAGAAAAGTCCCAAGACATAAAAAATTTAAAGTTCACTTCTAAATTTTTCCGTAGTAGATAGGAAAAATTATACTGTGATTGTGATTATTTTCTATGAAGATAAAGAATTTCACTTTAATTCTAAATTTTCTGAAATTCAATTCCGACCATTCTCAAAGAGATGAAAAAATTTAAAGTTCTGTTCCAAATATTTCACCCGGAAGAAGAAAAGTTCAACTTTGATTCTGAATTTTTTCAATGAAAATGAAATAAGTTATTGATCAATTCTATTTTCCCAAAATAATATAAAATTTTACACTTCAATTCAGATTTTTCTCAAAGAGATGAAAAAATTATAAGTATTGTTCCAAATTTTTCTTATAAGACAGAAAATTTCAAGCTCTAATATTAATTTTATAATAGAACAAACGTAAAGTCTTATGTATACCGATAAAATAAAAAGATACATTCAAAATTTTAAGTTTAATAAGAAATAAGAAATATTATTTTCAGTTCTCAATTTTTTCAATGAAGGGAGGAATAGTTATACTTTGATTCTGATTACTTTCTATAAAGATTAAAAGTTTCACTTTAATTCTAAATTTTCTTAAATTCAGTTCCGACCTTTCTCAAAGAGATGAAAAAAATTTAAAGTTCTGTTCAATATATTTTCTCGGAAGAAGAAAAGTTCAACTTCGATTCTGAATTTTCTCAGAGAAAATGAAATATGTTATTGATCAATTCTATTTTCCCAAGATAATATAAAAATTTTCCACTTCAGTTCAGATTTTTATCAAAGAGATGAAAAATTTTAAATACTATTACAAATTTTTCACAGAAGATAGAAAAGTAAAAGTTCTGTTCTGAATTTTACCAACAAACACAATTCAATTCTAATTTCTCCAGAGAAAATAAAAAGCTTCCACTTCAGTTTTAAGTTCACCAAGACATAAAAAATTTAAAGTTCTGTTCTAAATTTTTCTGTAGAAGATAGGAAAAGTTATAGTATGATAGTGATTATTTTCCATGAAGATAAAAAGTTTCACTTTAATTCTAAATTTTGTTAAATTCAGTTCCGACTTTTCACATAGAGATGAAAGAAATTTGAAGTTCTGTTCCAAATTTTTCTTAGAATATTGGAAAAGTTATACTTTGATCGTGAATATTCAAGTTCTCTTCTGAATTTTACCAAAGAACACAATTCAATTCTAATTTCTCCAGAGAAAATAAAAAGCTGCCACTTCAGTTTTAAGTTCGCCAGGACATAAAAAATTTAAATTTCCGTTCTAAATTTCTATATAGAAGATAAGAAAAGTTATACTATGATTGTGATTATTTTCTATGAAGATTAAAAGTTTCACTTCAATTTAAAATTTTCTCAAAGAAGTGAAGAAAAGTTCAACTTCGATTCTGAATTTTCTCTATGAGAATGAAATAAGTTATTGATCATTTCTATTTTCCCAAAATAATATAAAATTTTCCACTTCAATTCAGATTTTTCTCAAACAGATGAAAAAATTTAAAATACTGTTCCAAATTTTTCATAGAAGATAGAAAAGTTCTTGTTCTCTTCTGAATTTTACCAAAGAACATAATTCATTTCTAATTTATCCAGAGAAAATAAAAAGTTTCCATATCACTTTTAAGTTTACCAAGACATAAAAATTTAAAGTTCAATTATAAATTTTTACATAGAAGATAGGAAAAGTTATACTATGATTGTGATTATTTTCAATAAAGATAAAAAGTTTCACTTTAATTCTAAATTTTCTTAAATTCAATTCCGACCTTTCTCAAAGAGATGAAAAAATTTGAAGTTCTGTTCCAAATATTTTCACGGAAAAAGAAAAGTTCAAAAATTTTCTCAAAGAAGTGAAGAAAAGCTCAACTTCGATTCTGAATTTTCTCAATGAAAATGAAATAAGTTATTGATCATTTCTATTTTCCCAAAATAATATAAAATCTTCCACTTCAGTTCTTTATTTCACAAAGACATAAAGAAGTTTAGAGTTCAATTCTAAATTTTTCGGTGGAAGATAGAAAAAGTAATACCATACATGTGAATATTTTACCGGAAGATAAAAAGTTTGAGTTCAATTTACAATTTTCTCAACGAAGTGAAGAAAAGTTCAAGTTCTCTTCTGAATTTTACTAAAGAACACGATTCAATTCTAATTTCACCAGAGAAAATAAAAATCTTCCACTTCAGTTCTTTATTTCACAAAGACATAAAGAAATTTAAAGTTCAATTCTAAGTTTTTCGGTGGAAGATAGAAAAAGTAATACCATACTTGTGAATATTTTCACGGAAGATAAAAAGTTCTAGTTCAATTTAAAATTTTCTCAACGAAGTGAAGAAAAGTTCAAGTTCTCTTCTGAATTTTACCAAAGAACACACTTCAATTCTAATTTCACCAGAGAAAATAAAAATCTTCCACTTCAGTTCTAAGTTCCACAATGAAATAAAGAAATTTAAAGTTCTATTCTAAATTTTTAGATGAAAGATAGAAAAAGTAACACTATGATTGTGATTATTTTCCATGAAGATCAAAAGTTTCACTTTATTTATAATTTTTCTTAAATTCAGTTCTGATTTTTCTCAAAGAGATGAAAAATTTAAAGTTCTGTTCTAAATTTTTCACAGAAGATAGAAAAAGTTATACATTGATTGTGAATATTCAACATGAAGATAAGGAACTCCACTTTAATTCAGAGCTTTCTGGAAGAAGTACAAAATGTTCCAGTTCTCTTCTGAATTTTCTTAAAGAAGAGAAAAAAGTTAGCTCAATTCTGAATTTTACCAATGAAAATGAAAAAACCTTCCATTTCAGTTCATAATTTCTCAAAGACATAAAAAATTTAAAATTAACTTCTAATTTTTTACGTAGAAGATAGGAAAAGTTATACTATGATTGTGATTATTTTCCAGTGAAGATAAAAAGTTTCACTTTAATTCTAATTTTCTTATATTCAGTTCCGATTTTTTGCAAAGAGATGAAAAATTTAAAGTTCAGTTCCAAATTTTTCATAGAAGATAGAAAAAGTTCTACATTGATTTTGAATCTTCGACATGAAGATAAGGTGCATCACTTTAATTCTGAGTTTTCTCGAAGAAGTGCAAAATGTTCAAGTTCTCTTCTGAATTTTCTTAAAGAAGTGAAAAAGTTAGCTCAATTCTGAATTTTACCAATGAAAATTAAAAAACATTCCATTTCAGTTCATAATATCTCAAAGACATAAAAAAATTAAAGTTCAGTTCTAAGTTTGTCTGTAGAAGATAGGAAAAGTTATACTATGATTGTGATTATTTTTCAGTGAAAATAAAAAGTTTCACTTTAATTCTAATTTTCTTAAATTCATTTCCGATTTTTTGCAGAGATGAAAAATTTAAAGTTCTGTTCCAAATTTTTCATAGAATATAGAAGAAGTTATACATTGATTTTGGATCTTCGACATGTAGATAAGGTGCAACACTTTAATTCTGAGTTTTCTCGAAGAAGTGCAAAATGTTCAAGTTCTCTTCTGAATTTTCTTAAAGAAGATAAAAAAGTTAGCTTAATTCTGAATTTTACCAATGAAAATGAAAAAAGCTTCCACTTCAGTTCTTAATTTCTCAAAGACATAAAAAATTCAAAGTTCTCTTCTAATTTTTCCAAGAAAATAAAAAGGTTACACTTCAGTTCTGGTTTTCTTCTCAAAGAGATGAAAAATTTAAAGTTCTATTCTAATTTTAAATTAAATTTTAGCTCCTTTGTCTTATGGATTCACCCCTCAAATTTTTAAATTAGAAAATGATTGACTCTTTCTATTATTAAAGACAATCGTTCAAACTCGTTCATCTAACCTCCAAAACCATAGGTTAGTTTATTTATAAATAAATAATAATAAATAAATAGAAAAATTTCTACTTGTTTTAGTTAGGTTAGGTTAGGTTAACTTATCATGAGCGCTCATGATAAGTTAACCTAACCTTTTCTGGCGAGTATGGTTAGGTTAGGTTAGGCTAGATTAAGTACGCTTCACTTAGGATAGCTTAGGTTAGGTGAGAGACGGGCAAAAAGTTAGGTGTATGATTAGGGTTAGGTTAGATTAAGTTAGGCTAGGTTAAGTTAGGTTAGGCTAGGTTAGCCTACGTACGCGCGTACGTAGGCTAACCTAGCCTAACCTAAGGGGAGGAAGGGGGAGGGGAGGGGAGGGGGAGGGGGAGGGGGAGGGGGAGGGGGTTGTGAGGAGGGGGAGGAGAGGGAGGGGAGGGTGGGGTGCCCTTTGGGAGCCTGGGGGACCTTTGGGGACCGGTGGGGGGCCTTTGGGGGTCCTGGGGGCCGGTTGAGAGCCTGGGGGACATTTGGAGACCTGGTGAAGGTCTTTGGGATCCCGGTGGTCTTTTGGGAGCTCGGTGTGCCTTTGGGGGCCCCGGGGTGGGCCTTTGAGGGTCTGGGGAGCTTTTTGGGAGCCTGGGGGGCCTTTGGGGACCGGGGGACCTTTGAAGACCGGGGGGGGGCCTGGGGGGGCGGGGGGGCCCTTGGGGGGTCCGGGGGGCCCTTTGAGGACCAGAGGAGGGCCTTTGAGGGTCTGAGGAGGGCGTTTGGAGGGTTGGGGCTCTATGGGAGCTTGGGGGACCTTTGAGTACGGGGGGCGTCCTGGGGGGTTGGGGGGGGGGATCGGAACCCTTTGGGGTTGGGGTAGAGGACCTCACAACACTGTTCAAATGAAACTTGTGTATTATAACGACCACAGAGTTTCACCCTCAAATTCACTTCTAAAACCTTTCCTAAAATATTCTTTCAAAATGTCTCTAACTGCTTAGCCAAAAAAATCCCATAAAATGGATAGAACGGTTTCGCCCAAATAAACACTAGACGTAATTTTAGCGTGTTCCTTTTGTTTGGCATCTCTGCGCTAAAGCATTTCAAATTTCTAGGAAACCCTTTCCTACGTTAATCTCTTCATCTCATAAATTTTCCTAGCTAAACTATTAGGGTTTCGCTAGAATATCAATTTATCTCTCCGACTTAAAGCTCCGTGAAGCCGTATTTAAAAATAGAATTTCTATCTCTATAGACTCCCGCATAATTCCAAGATAACAAGTGATGTCAATTATAATTCCTGACACTAAAGTTCAATGAAGCCCTATTTAAAAATAGAATATTAATTTTTCTCTCTGACCTAAAGAATGTTTATCCCTCAGACCTAAGATTAAAGAAGCCTTAATGTTTCTTAATTCTCCCCTTCGTGAATCAATAATTTCCCCTAGCGATTATGTAAATCCAAGTGAGAAAATTCCTGTTTTTTCATTCTCACTGAGAAAACCATATAACAGACATGAATTGCTGTTGACATCCATAAATGTGACAAAGTTCCTGTTTTTCAAATTCTCACTGACCAAAAGCATTAAACATCCATGAAAAACATCAAATAAATCGACCAACGCACATAACCATCCAAGAAAACATACATAAATGTGACAAAATTCCTGTTTTTTCAAATTCTCATTGACAAAAAAACCATAAACCACGTGGTTCTCGTGCCAATATATGGTGTTAAAAAAAGTTGTAGGTGTCAGCAGGGGTGTCGTCCCGCGCCTTCTGACCCCTCTCTACTTTTAATATGCAAAAAAATTATTATCAACATTTTTTTTTTAAAGCCATTCCTTTCAAATGTGTAGAAAATATGGCGAATCAAAGCCATCATTGATTTTGAATATTTTTAATTTGCTAATTCGTTAATTGTGTTCCGGGAACAGCAATTCGGTTTTTCCTTTTTTTTATTCCGCCAATTTCAGTTAATTACAAGAAATTGGCAAAGTTTTTATTCCCCACAGTTCTTATGGAAAGTATGAACCCCAGGCTCGATTGATGAATGTGACTACACATTTTGGAAAGCTGCGTTTAAGTCTTGCATGGCACCAAAAGGGCGGTTTTGTTTGCTCTTGAGCTAGAGCCTACAATGTAAGAGCTGAAGTGGAGCTTCATGGTATAAGCTATTATCATCGGCGGTTTTTTTTCCATTTCCTTGGTATTACTGAGGCCGAAGTAAAGAGCAAATTTAAAACTAAAAATGAGCAGAGATAAGTCTTGTATAACATTTAACAGAGCAAAAATTACTAGGAATACAAAAAAAGAATTTGAGTAAAATGAATAAAGCGACAGAAAATAACTAAATGATGAAGCCAAATTCAGAGCTAACAGAAAGATCCATAAGTAACAGTAGTGTTACTGTCCCTCCAACCCCACAAAAAAACTAGAATATCACTTGAGCGTCACTGAAAAAGACATAGGATCACAAAAATTTTAAGTGTTTTTAAATTGGTTGATTTTTCTTGTTCTAGACGTTTACCCCCTCCCGGATATTACCTCGCAGAAAACACCCCCCTCCGTAAAATATCCCCCCGGAAAATACCCCCCTCGGAAAATATCCCCCGCGGAAAATACCCCCCCCCTCTCGGAAAATAACCTCCGCAGAAAATACCCCCCGGAAAATACCCCCTCCGTGGAAAATACCCCCCGCCAAGCGGAAAATCCCTCCTGGTAAAAACACTCCGGAAAACACACCCCCTCCCGTGAAAATTAAGGATTTCCAAATTTGAGAATTTTATTTGAGTTTTATGTTCTTTATTTCTTTAGAGGGAACGAATTTTGGTACTTGTGTATTATGCGCCACTCACTCAGGTTTGAGCTGTGTAAAATTCGAGAACATACCAGTTTTTTCATTAGTTTTTTCGTTTCTTTAGAAATAAATTTAGGCTATATATTTGCATATCAGGGGGGGGGGTATTTTCCGCAGGTTTTTTGCCGGGGGGATATTTTCCATGGGGTATTTTCCGCAAGGGTATTTTCTGGGGTGTAATCGCCGGGGGGGGGGGGGAGGGGGGTAAACTCCGGCCACTGATTTTTCTATTTCAGAGTCAGCACGGTAGCGCTGACAATGTAAAGAGCAAAACGTGTCCCATCAGTTGTTTTTATGTATGGTTTGTTCTTTCACACCTCGTTTAGACCGGGTCGTCGTAGAAACTTGGAAGGGGGTTTCTTTGATCAGAAACTGAAGTTTTCGAGATTTTTTTAAGAGCAAAAAGTCACTGAAGGGTAATCGAATCCCTATTCCGTTCCATTTTTGCCCCTGGGAGCCCCAGTAACCCCCAACAGTACTGGATAAAATTTTAGTCGAAATATGAGGGAAAAATGAAATAGAAATCCCAGGAATTCATTCCGTTCTAATCAAAGTTTCAGAAATTCATTTTTTTTTCATATCAGAACAATTATAATAGTCACTTTAGTTTTATTAATGTAGCACGCAACAAATAGTTATCAACGTCTTGTTTGCGATGTTGGCACAATGTATTATTTATTATTTTTTTCCTTTAGACCAGGGCACTTTGTATCGAATGAGTTGTCGTAGAAACTTCGAAAAGGGCTCATTCAATTGGAAATAGGAATGGCTTATGCCCTTTTTAATAGTCGAAAGTTATCGGAAGGCAACTAAAACCCCTTCCAGTCCCACCATTTCCCGAAACACATCCAATTAAAATTTTAAGAGAACCATTTTGTTCAGCGTTGTTGATTTCCAGATAGAAAATACGTTTTTGAGGAGGACACTCCCCCACAGACCTCGATGACCATTTTGTTCAACGTAGTTGAAAGTTTTGGAAATTGAGTCTTTGAGGATGATAACCCCACTCCCCCAAATTCCTCAGGGCAAGGGTTGTAAGTTATGCCCTGGGGGCATATAAGGTTTTACAGAAAGCTTTGTCGTAGAAACTTCAAAAAGGGCTCATTCAATTGGAAATTGAAATGGCTAGTACCTTTTTTAATAGTTGAAAGTGATTGGATAGCGACTAACCCCTTAAACGTCCAGCATTTCCCCAAACAAATCCTATCAAAATTTTGAGATAGCCATTTTGTTCAACGTAGTTGAAAGTTCTGGAAATTATACATTTGAGCAGGACACTCCCCCCACAGTCTTCAGGGCAAGGGTTATAAGTTATGCCCTGGGGCCATATAAGGTTTTCCTTGAAAGCTTTGTCGTAGAAACTTGAAAAAGGGCTCATTTGAATGGAAATTCCAAGCGCTAGTGCCATTTTTCAATAGTCAAAAGTGATTGGAGGGAAACTAATTCCCCTCTCACGCCCACCATTTATCCCAACACATCCAATCAAAATTTTGAGATAACCATTTAAGTTGTAAGTTCTGGAAATTAGGTATTTGAGGATGACAACCCCTCCCCCTCAAAGCCCTCAGGGCAAGGCTTACAAGTTATGCCCTGGGGGTAAATAAGATTTTTATTGAAAGCCTTGTCATAGAAACTTGAAAAGGGTGCTAGTAGAAAGGCCCCTATTGATCCGGAACGAACCACGTAGTTTATGGTTTTCTCACTGAGAATGAAAAAACAGAATTTTTCTCACATGAAAAAACAGGAATTTTCTCACATTGATAGATGTTTTCTTGGATGGTTATGTGTGTTGGTCAATTTATTTGATGTTTTTCATGGATGTCAACATCAATTCATGTCTGTTTTATGGTTTTTGTCAGTGAGAATGAAAAAACAGGAACTTTCTCACTTTAATAGATGTCAACAGCGATTTATGTCTGTTTTATGGTTTTTGTCAGTGAGAATGGAAAAACAGGAACTTTCTCACTTTGATGGATTATTGAGTCTAACGGGGACAGGGTCAATGACACTTCCTTCAAGATCTTGTTGTTGTTTTGGTCATGTGTACGCAAGACGTAACGGAATAGGAAACAGTTAGATCACGTGTTTCCGTCTCAGCCAATCAGCGAGTCGGATGCATCCCCTTTCTCAGCCAATCAGAGGGCTTGCTTACATATTAGCGGCGGAGTGAATATAAGGAAAGGGTTTTTGCTATAGTTTTATTAGTCTGGGAATAGAATTAAAAGGAGTGAGAACAGTTTTGATTTTACCCATTTGGATATATATTTGTGTTGATGATGACGAGTGGAATGTTTACCCTCTTAGAAGTTGATAGTGGAGTTGATGGTAATAATACAAGAGCACCAAACATTGCGGTGGAAATCACGGCTTTGTCTGGAATGGGATGCAGTATATGCAAGATATGTGATATCCTTGAGCAAATTTAAAATGGAGGATCAATTATGTTTCGCTGCAAAAGTTGATATAGCACACGTGAATAGACTTCAATGTGCTTTAAGTGCATTAGTGAAACATAACGAAGACAATAAACTGTATCGCTAATTGTACATGCATAGTATTATTGTTGTAATTATTCAATAAAATTGTTTCGAAATCGCAAATGTTCCCTTTCTTTTCTGGTTAGGGCTAACGAATCAGGGTCAGTCTAGAGTCAGCAGTCAGAGTGAAAGGATTGAAAAATGAATAAATTTGAGAAAGAGAGAATTAGATCAAATCTAGTGTTTGATTTTGGATGATGATTTTCTCGCGTTATCTCTTCAACGCAGGATATTCTCTCGTCAGGGAACACTTGATAATATAATGAGGAGTGATTCTCCCCCATTGGACTATTGTATGAAACTTTTAAAATGCGATTCAAATGCTTACAGCCAATTTATTGATATATTAATTGGAACAAAGCAGAATCAAATCGTGGATATACTTTTGAAAACATTGCCAATGGATTCAATGTAGATGGCTCCCCCGTCATTCGAAAGAGGTAACGTCACAGAGTTACTCCTCTCCCCATTCCTCCACCCTGAATTTATCCGTCGGCAGGGACGATCAGTTTCGTTTTAGCTGTGAGAGAGTCAAGTGACATTGGAAAACCAAAAAAAATGTTCTATACATATCCATTGTGCATGTATACTCTTGGCAGTTTAACTCAATGTGAGAATTGCAGAATTATTGATGACTATAGCGAAGAGTGTAAATTATGTAATCCTTGTAAATTACATAGAGGCTATGCACTACAAATTAAAGTATGTAATTCATGTCCTGAGGAGGTGTGTGACTCTCACCCTAGAGGGCACCTGTGCTCCAATTGTCACTATGATAAATGTGATCAGTGGGAGAATACTTACCCTGCTATGATTGGAAAGAATCCTAAACGTGATTTTAGTTTATTTCTATGAGATTGGTATCGTTGTGGATTTAAATTATTCTGGGAAGAGGAATCTGGTTTACGATTCAACTGTTGGGGTAACAAGACAATTTGGTTTCTACGTCATCGTTGTGATGACACTGCCTACTATGACTATAAACCAAGTGATTTTTATTTGGCAGTTACCGAATGTGATTCACCATTTGAAAACACTGTGTGTGATATTGCTTCAAATAGACAGATTGAAACTCGTGAATTTCATAATATGAATGCGAATATTATCATTGACTATACAAAGACATATGACAAGAGTGAAGTTACATTGTACTGTAGAAAATGTGACCCTGACTTTGCAGTCAATCAAGATCAATATACAGTGACTCCAAATGATTTACCGACATTAGTGGTTCACGACAATTGCCTATACATCGAAGAAGAAATCTAAAGTGAAGATTTAAAGACAATGTTGTATATATATGCATTTTATTAATAAACAAATTCACCAATATTTTTTAAGCACTTTACTCTTAGGGCACTGAAATCAATACTATATAGGTCTGAGAGAATATTTTCCGCTAGAAAGTCGTTCAGACGTGGATTGTCACTATAAATGAAGAGAAACTGCTTGTAAGCATAGCTGGGGCATCGGAACACAAAATTTAGTGGTGCATGGAAGCCACAGCTTTTAGTCATTTGATCCTGCACCCTCTTCCGATTTTGAATAATAGTTTTCTCACTGCTCTCTATATAGTTGCTAATGTAAGGTATGTAAAATGTATAGGGTAGACCAAGAGGATCAAAAAATTCAATCGTCTTCATTGTTTGACAGATGCACAGCCAATGACCCGTCAGCACAGTCGACAGACTGCTATTAATAATAATCAAGGTATTGTTGACACTTTGAATTTTTCCAAGAAAGTCCGAGGGTAGACAATAGGATTTGTACTGGGACATGTAGGGGTCCTTATTAAATACACTGATTATTTGACTGGTGTTCATGGCGCCAAGTCTAGTAGAACACTGCCTTCGGGAGTGATTTCCCAATAGGTTTCATATTGATTTAGTGAGATTAGTGCGATACTCTCAGCCAATGGATCGGCAAATGTACACTCTAAATGCACACTCCCCGTACGTACTATATTCATATCCTGCGTGCCAGACAAATCCAGTACAATGATACCATGTGTTTTAGCAAACATTTCTTCGGTTATACCATTTTCAAATAGTTGAGAGTCATGATCTAGGGTTTGCATGGTCAACTCATACAATGTTCTATAGGATTTATCAAAAGATAGATTGTAGAGTGGGATGCCATTTACTTTGCACACAAGAGATGAAAGTCCAAACCTCTCGAATTTATGTGGACATTCAGTCCATTATCTTATTGCACTAGCGCTTTTCACAAATATCAAGGCAAGTTTTGACAGAATTTTGCCATCGATAAAGGATGATTCGGTGAAGATGCGTGGGCCCATAGCACTATGACGTTGATTGGTGATTGTATGAGAAACAAGTAGTTTAATATTGTTTCCATTGGCTCTCAGTTTTTCCACTGCCAAAGCAACAGAACTCATGACCTGTTCTTTGCGTACATGAAGTATTGCCGAGGTGAGGAAGAGACTTACATCGGGATTGACAGCAAGTTCTTTTCTCAATATGAAATTGGAGGGTGCAAGCGTCAATTTTATATCCACTTTAACATTGGGTGGTAGCCATTGGGGTATGTTAAATATTTCATGATATATTTTTCCAACTAGATGTAATTCACTAGTTGTAGCATATTTAAGTGCATCTGTACTATCAGTATTAGTAATATATTCATATCCATTGGAGGCGCCTCTCAATTCCTTGTATGACTTGGGTCTCATCAGCATGAATTGTATATAGCTTGCATAGTTTGAGAGATTGTTGCTAGTGCTCACCAGTGTGCCATTGATGTAGACACTAATTTGACGAAATAAATTGTGTAGTATACAATTTTCATAGGATATTCCATCGGCTCGAATTGGCATTGTATTATCGGATTTCCGGACTTTCATTTGTAAATCTATAAATGTTGAAGACATGTCCATAAAGTAGTCTTCATTGGAATAAATTTGAAAGTGGATATTATCGGAGAGGGGTTGTTGTGGATAAAAAAAAAAAAAAAAAAAAAAAAATAGTAGGGCTGTTTTTAAAACTTTGAAAATAAGCTATTTTTTTAACAAAAACAAATTGCCGCCTTCAATGTAAAGCGGTGTTTTAGATTGTAAATATCTTATATTAAGTTTGATATTTTGGAACTTTAAGTTGAATTAACCAAATGCTACTATGTGCATACTGCTACAGCCCTACTAAGCGCTGACTTTAAATAATACGTAAATAATAATCCAAATTTTAAAAGCAGTAGGGGATGATTTGAACACTTTCAAAATAAGCTATTTTTCATTTATAGTTTGGACGAGCATTGGCCCCATATTCTTTGTCTTCCCCCTCATCAGCTGGTGAAGGTGAGGAGCTCTCCACCAACATTTCACCATGGAGAGATATCGCTAATTCCGATGAAATACCTGATAATATTGATGAGTATTTAAATGATTTTTTAAATGTAGATAATAGCACAGTTGAGCAGGGGGACTTGAGCCCAAATAAACTACAGCTTTTAAATGATTTCACAAACGAATTAACTGGGAATCCTCCTACTCCTCCTCCTCCAGCCTCCAATACCCTAACGAATCCACTTCAAACAACTGAAGTGGAGCATTCACATACCCCAGATATTATTGAACAACTTGGGGGAGGGGGAGGGGATAATATACAAGAGGGGAGGGGGTACAACTTTTCCCGATTTTAAATTGTCCAACCCAATTTTAAATGCAATAGTTGTTTACACTGCGACTTTTGGAGACCCTTTTAATTCACTAATGGGGGGAAAATTTTTTTTTGACCCCGTAGAAATTGTGCACGACTATGTAGATAAAATTCGTGCACTCCTGGAGAACCAAATTCAATTGTGGGGGAGGGATTCAATTAGTGTTTCTATTGTTTTAAAGGTGTTCTATTTAAATGAGGGGAAAAGTTAAGTTTATTATCATTATGTATATTCCAGGATGCGTTTGGTTTATTCGAATTTAGAAAATTTTGAGGTTGTTTTCATGGATTGGGTAGGTCAAATTATTCCGCATCTTGAGAACTTTAATGAAAACGGGAGCGGGTCTGTAGTTTTATTTATTGAAAATTTAAGTGTGAATATTTGTAAATTTAAGAAAGATTTTATTTTTAGCGGGGGGGAAGGGTCTGGGAGGTCAATAGTTTTAAAATATAATGCGGATTTAGTAGGTTGTAAAGGTGTCCAGCGGATTCGTTTTGAAACAGGTCAAAAATGTTTCAAGTATGCTTTCCTCATTTAAGCATTCGAACCTCTAGCACGTGACGCTACCAAGACGAATTTAGACGACTGGGCTGTACATGGGAAGGACGGGTACAATTTCGCAATTGTAGATTTCTCTTGCTTAGAAGGAAAATACCCAGTAACGCTACGATCTATTGACGTTTTTGAACGGGCTAATGCCCATTTAAATATCGGCGTTACTGTCGTTCAGTATGAAACTGAATTTGAAGATGGGATTCGTTTAAAAAAGAAGGGGGTGGTCTTCCCTGTAAGGGGCCCGTCAATTGATTTGGTCAGACACTGGCTTTGGTTGTTATACACTGGGTTTGGTTGTTGTACACACCACCTAGTGAACCGAATGCAATTGGCCATTTTAACCCTATCCCAGACATTAGTAGAGTTCTGGGGGAGGGTAAGAAACAGAGTTCACGTTTCTACTGTCCAACATGCCTCTCTAGAATTTGGACTTAATTAAAGTTGCGAAATGGTAAGGGGCACTGTAGCCAACATGGCTATCAGACAGTAGAAACGGTTTCTGAAGATAGGTTCATTTTATATTTCAAAAATTTCCAGAACACCCTTCTCCAGTGCAACAAAATATCTTTGGACTGTGAAGCTAAGCTGGTGGAGGTGAATGATCATAGATTTCCAAACCGAGTCAAAGAACACCAGGCTATTGCAGTGTCCTATGCTCACGTGCAAAGAGACAGATCTAACACCATGCGGTTGTTAGAAATAGTAGAAGCATTGGATGAGAACGAGTGTATGGTCAAGGCACTGACTAAACTAATTGGCACGGCTAATGGAGCTATTTCTCGTTTGAGAAATACCCATTATCCAATGGTTTTGTCTGCAGAGGATCGTCTCGCGATTAAAGATTAAAAAATATGTTGGGTTTGTAAGGGGAAGTTTGTAGAGGGGGATAAGGGGACTAAAGGGAAAAGAGGGGGGAGGGGGAAAGTCGGAGACCATGATGACTTGGGGCAGGAAATATCTTCGGGGGGTAGTAATTTTCGGGGGGTTGCGCATCAATCGTGTAATTTAAATGTTAGCCAGCAGTTTTTCATCCCTGTTTTTATTCACAACACAAATTACGACTTAAAATTTATTTTACCGGCACTATCACGTATGCAGAGGGAGGGAGGGGGAGTAGATAGTCCATGGGTAAACAGTTCATTTACCTATAACATTATTCCCAAATCGGCCGAGAAGTTGTTGCTTCTCGAGCTGAAATGGCAGGCAGTGGATAATGAGCATATGTGTTGGAATAAAATCAGGTTTTTAGATTCTTTTAGTTTTTTTCCCAAGGCATTGAGCCAATTGATTCAAGTGCAGAAAAGCGACAATTTCGATAGCTTTCCCTTGCTTAAACAGTACTTTCCAGACAGTAAAATGTTTTACCTATTAACCTGCAAAGGTGTATATGCATACGTTTATTACGGTTCCGGCGCTCGCTTAAGCAAGGTAAAACTACCTCCAATTGAAGCTTTCTACAATTCACTGACCAGCAGTGAATGCACAGCCGAGGAGTATGAGTTTGCCAAAAAGGTGTGGTCTAAGGGGGATTGTAAAAATGGGTGGGATTATTGTAGACTGTACTTGGCCAGTGACGTTTTAACTCTGTTGGATATAGTTTGCAAGAATACAGACCAAATCTATTCAGAGTTCGGGTTAGATATAGGCTACCATTTTTCCACACCCCATTTAGTGATGGATTTGATTTTAAAAATTAGTAGGGAGGAAATAGGCCTAATCACCGACGTAGATCAACACCTTTTTGTAGAGTGTTCAATTAGGGGAGGTTATATTTTTCATGGGGACCGCGTCTTGTCAACCGATCCCAGCGGAAAAAGCACCGGTGTAAAGTCAATTGCAGTGTTCTTGGACATGAACTCATTGTACCCCTCGGCAATGTCTCACTACTCTTTGCCGTGTGGGAACTATCAATGGCTTGAGAGTCCTTGTGAGTTCCTCGACATTACTACCGTCGAGGACAATGGGCCACAAGGATGGTTCTATGAAATTGACGGTCACATTCCGCTGGCGCTTCACGACTCAGTCAAAGATTTTGTCTTTCCCTGTATCAATCGGCCCGTGAGCAGGGACTCATTGAGCTCTACAATCGATCAATGGTTGAGGATATGGGGATGAACTAGACTCCCTCCAAACAAAAACTGATTGCTGATTTGGACCCTAAGGAGAATATCGTTGTTCACCATGTGCTTTTGCACTGGATGGTGAGCAATGGTTTCAAAATCACCAAAATACACAGGGTCCTGCAGTTCAATCAGCGACCATACTTGAAAAGTTTATCGATACTTTTGTCGATAAACGCTCTAGGGCAAACTCAAAGGTGGAGAAGGAAATGTACAAGCTCATTCTAAATTCAGTGTTTGGCAAAATGTGTGAAAGCGTACGTAATAGATCTCGCTGTGACGTCGTGACTGACCCTCTAGAGTGTGCACGAATTATTGCCGATCCCAATTTTAAATCGTTCACGAGCATAGAGGCTGGCATGGTTCTTCTACACAGGCAAAAGCGAAATGTGGTAATAAACAAGAATATAGCAGGCGGTAGTTCAGTACTGTAAATTTCCAAAACGCTAAAGTTGTCGTTTTTTTAAAATATCTTCAAGGTGCACATGCCCCGGGCGGGGGAGGCTCAAGTTTAATATGGTGATACAGATTCTCTGCAGTTTAGGTTAAATGGGACTGAAGATTTATTGGGTGATTTAGAAAAGGGAGAACACATCAGCTCGCGGATGGATTTGACCCACGGGAATCCATCCCTCTAACCCGAGTTAGTAAAACGTCAAGCCCTCAACTATTTATTAATTTTAATATCGGAGACTGGGGATGATTTTATATCCAGGGGGGAGTTCCCGGGTCCCAAAGTTTATTGCATTAAAACTCATAGTGGGGATGGAAAGCAGGCGTGTAAAGGGGTGCCTACATACTTTGTAAAGAGCAATTTCAACATGAGCGTGTACAGAGACTGTCTAGAAAGTAGCCTAGTGCCGAGAGCACAAGTGCTTGCAATTCGCTCTCTACAGAATAGAAATTATACTGTGAGAGTGGAAAAGAATGCAATGTCGTGTATATCCAACAAAGTCTATGTGCTCGAGAAAGGTGTTAGTGTCCTGCCTCATGGCCACTACCGTATTTCAGACCGAGTTGAATGCATAGACTATCGCAATCAACTTGGTCTGGATAGACTAACCTAACCTGACTAATCAAATAACCAACTAACCACCCAACCCGTTCATAAATTAACTAACCCAAACTCAACTAACTCAACCTCAACTAACCTAACCTTAACCACCACTAACCCAACCTTAACCTAACCTGCCGCAGTGACGACAACTATTGTGTACAGTTTTTTCCATGGCCGGCTCCCGGGGGTGGGGGGCCCTTCCCACGGCCGGTTCCCGGGGGGTAAGGGGTCCCGCCCGCGACCGGCTCCCGGGGGGGGGGGGTCCCTCCCGCGGCCGGCCTTCGGCCCCGCGGCCCTGGGGGGTTGGGGGGGGGGTTGACCCCATTTTTAAATTCATTGTAATAATCACCTGTGTTATCCCGTGATTTTCAAGTGTTTTTTTTTCATGTGTTGTTTGCTCAAGTGCTCTTGTTGTTGTTGTATAGAAAAGTGTTTAAAGACAATAAGTGTTGTTGTTGTACAGAAAAGTGTTGATGATGGACAAAAAGTGTTTTTAAAGACAATATGTGTTGCTCTTCATGGACAAAAACAAAGTGTTTTTATTTATGTTGTACATAAAGTGTCATTTTTATCATTGCAGTTCATGTTGATCAAATAGAGTTTTCATGCAGTGCCAAAATAAATGCTGCCATGAAATTTTGTCAACTGTTCTTGTTGAACATAAAGTGTTATTCATATCGTTGTCAATTGTAGTTCACGTTGAACAAATATTTGTTTTCATGCAGTACCGAAATAAATACTGTCATGAAATATTGTTTTTGTTGTTGTTACTCTTCAGGTTAACCAGTACTAGATAGATCTATGGGAAAATTATTGATACTACTTATTCATTGGACACGTATGATTTACAGTTAGTTATAGTCCAACTGTTGTCAACAGCAGCAGCAGCAGCAACAGCAACATGTATCAATTTAAAACACCCTTCAGATCGTTTCTGTGTGGTCCCTCAATGTCGGGGAAAACAACACTTTTAACTGAAATGATCAAAAATTGCGATAAAATGTTTGTGGAAAAGCCTAAAAAAATCTACTATTGCTATAGTATTTGGCAGGAGTCCTACGATCAAATAAAATCAATTGCCACAACCATACCAATACAATTCATACGGGGACTTGATGTTTTCAATAGTATTGAATCGAACTCTTGGTTGATTATTGATGATTTGGCTGAATCTATTGAACAGTTCTCACAGGAAATGCTGCAACTGTTCACCGTTTGCTCCCATCATAAAAACATTTTCATAACACTAGTTCTACACAATCTGTTACATCAGAGCAAATGTATGCAAACCCTTGCTTTGAATTGCACTATCTATATTATCTATCGAGTTGTTCGTGATTCTACCTCGCTCATAATTCTCAATAAGCAGATATACTCTGGCACCCCAACTGGTTTATTGTCACCGTAAGCTAAGGTAACAAACAAAACCTGCAAGTATGTTCTGTAATATCCTTATCACAATACGGCTGAGAACATACGCGTCTTCCCCAAATGTTTTGACACAAAAATATTAGCGCATTTCCAAACGAAAAGTAGACAAAATTAATAATCGACGTTTTGACACTCGAAAAACTATGTGAATAGTGGCATTTATTTTCCGTTTCAAGCACTTCAAACCCAATGCTTAGGAATGCCATACTCAAATATGAGGTTGACAATGATATCATTAATCTAATATCTTAACTTTATTTAAATTTAACCGAGGGCAATGTTCAACTGCCAGAAGGTGTTAGACAACAGACAAAGCAACATCGTTCCACTGTACGCGCCTTGGCTTGTAAAAACAAGGGAAAAATTTTTAAAAGAAAACGGCTCCTTCAAGCGGGCGGAAGCTTTTTCACACTTTTACTGCCAATAATTTCAGGACTTGTAAACAGTTTTCTCTAGATGGCTAAACCCTATAAATTGACACCATTTGAACTTGTCCTCTCGCCCGTCGAAGATTTTTAAGACAATCTAAGCAAATACATTAATGATGAGAATATTGCCGATGACAAAAAACTGCTTTTACTTCAAGATGCATTGCGACGTGTGGACAAACATAAACCTTATCGTGAGAGACCCACCGTCACCGCCGCCACCACTGATCCCTCTAAACAGGAAACATCTTCTCAAGATTCTGCACAATCAAAGGAGAAGGAATTGAATTCGATTGTATTAAAAATTGGAAACCTATTGCCACTCATCTATCGAGAACAGAGTAAAAGAGTATTATCATATCTCATGTTGGAAACTGCTGAAGAATATCAAGTTCAAGTCGATAGCACAGGGAAACGAATTATAATTCAGGGAAAAAGTTATAATCTAGTTGATTTAATTTGTGATATGGTGACGAATCGTAAACGACTTTTATCCTTTGACAATAATCTATACACCTTTCTACGTGTATCAAACTTCCGCAAAAGTCTTATTGGCAATAAGCAAATTCTAAAAAAACTAAGAAAATATAGTCCTCCTCCAACACCAGCACCAACACCATTTAAAAAAGAAGAAGAAGATTCAATATTTGAAAAGACAAACAGCAGCAGCACCACTGATTTTACAACACCTGTGGCTGCCAGTCAAAAGCGAAGACGAATTGATTCACCCTCCAGTGTGCAAAAGGGGAGTGGACATTACACTACGTGTTTACGTTCAAAATGGATGAAGTTCTGAAAGGTGTCTATGAAAATATTGGTGAAGGGGGAAGTTTAAGTTCTCCCAAAACGCTTTCTAGAGCTGTCTCCGGCACCACATTGAAAAAAGCAAAAGAGTATTTGGAAAATGAGCCGAGTTACACACTGCATCGGAATCACAGGCTTCGCGGCAAACAATATCGACAAACTAAAGCCTTTTTCCCTCTGCATATAATGCAAACGGATCTTTTAACTTTAGATGCAATTCAACGGAGTCACAATGCACCCTGCAAATATATTCTGGTGGCAATCAGTGTCTTTAGTCTCTATACCTATGCCATTCCACTGCGATCAAAGAGAGGTGTTGAAGTTGCTCGGGCCATTGAAAGTATTCTTGAACAGGATTCGTATAGAAAAATTCAATCGGATCGTGGCAGTGAATTTGTTAATCCCCATTTGCAAAAGGTTCTACTGAAATATAATACAGCACTTTATAATAGTCACAGCCCGATAAAGGCTGCATTGGCTGAACGATTAATAAGAACGATTCGTCTATTAATTTCAAGATATTGTACCCTGAAAAATACACCTGCTTTTATTCATGATTTAGATAAAATCATGCAGATATACAACCATCGACCTCATCGATCTCTGTCCAACTCAAGCCCTCGGGATGTTCACTACAATGAAAATAAATTTGATGCTTTTCTAAAGCAATACTCCAATGGCAATGAGAAGAAAAAGAAGAAATTCAATGTTTATGATAGTCTTTAAAGTAATAGAACCACTAATATTTTTCACAAGGGCAATTATTTATGGAGCACTGAACTTTTCAAAGTGTCCTAAATCCTAGACACAGAGCCCACGACATATCGACTGCAAGACACCAAAGATGATGAGATTTTCGGCGGTTCTTATGAATATGAACTGCAAAAAGTTAGAAACACTAGTGAAATTTATCAAATTGAAAAGATATGAAAGAGTCGTACTCGTAGGGGCAAGAGACAGTTACTTGTTCGCTGGCTAGGATAGAACTCTGATTTTGATTCTTGGGTTAGTGCTGAAGATATTAACAATGCCCAATGATTTCTATGTGACATTCATGTCCAATGTCTCCGATTCTCTCTACAACGTCTTGAATAAAACAAGTGATTTTTGGATAAAACTCTCCCCCTCAATCAAATTCGATGACGGAAAGTATGAAGTGGCTCTTGTCGACTGTATTCTCAAAAATACATATGACATCCTGAGAAAGGATCGTAATAATGAAATAAAAATTAGACCCTATGATTGGCCACCACCACCATCCTCAAGTGATCAAGAACAAATTCAAAAAATCAATTGGATGGATTATCCATATATTGAATTACCCTAAGAGGAACTCACCTGTATGAATGATTTATGTCGTTCTATTAATAAAAGAATTTCCGCTCGTAAAAAAGGAGCTTTTCATTTCAACTATTCAAAGGAGGAGGGCAAGACCTACATTAGTTCACCCATTGCCAGCGAAAAGGTTATTCTCAATGATAACCTAAAGGATGTTCTTGGCTTTAAGCTCAATATAATCAATGGTAAAAGTGTCGGAAACACTAATTTCATTTTTGCTGACTACCCGCCTGCCTTCTCCACAGACACCTGCCTTCTCTACGCCTCATTTGTGGAAACATTTCGGGTTGGTAATTCAAATGTTCCCCTCCTACGAGTTCTTGAACGAAAAACCAATCAAGAACATATTCACCCCTACAATATAAAGCATCTTCAGTATATTCCCGTAAACACTTCCTCTTTGGAACTCTGTCAGTTAACACTAAGAACTGAATTGGGTGATCCCATAGCAATTTCAAAAGGTTTGGCTGTGATTACATGCCATTATCGTCCCATCGTTCAACAAGATGTCTAATAGAAAAGTGGTACTCACTTGTCATGATATTGACTGCTATGTTAATACTCTTGGCCCAAGACAACAGGGCAATAGAATGGACTATTACAAAGGTCGCTCGTCAATGTCTGGCTATGGTCTTGGCAGTTGGTTTGCTAAGCTGTTTCGCTCTTCACTACCACTGGCTAGAAAATATCTTGTATCGGCTGCGACAGATTTTGCATCCTCTACACTATACGATTGGGGCTCTGGCAAGGATTTTAAAAAAAGTGCTTCGGAAAATCTTAGGTCTAGTTCGCGAACCCTTGGCGAGAGATTAAAACAAAATGGTAAAGGCTTAAAAAGGTCTAGAAACAATGCATCACTCATCATTCTCCACTCAGGTCGGAAACGAAAGACATCATCCCTCTTGTCAAAGAAAAGAAGCAAAAAGCCGACACGTAGTGTAAACAGAAGAAGAAGCCCCAGGAAGAAAATTGCTAGATCAAAACTAGATTTCTTCTCCTAAAATGTCCTACCTACCACATAAGGATTCTCAACCTTCAATCACCGCCTCATTGAATCTATTCAATGCTGAAAATGTTGATGTGAGTGTCAAGCATGGATACTATGAAAAATTTTATCCACAACAACCCCTCTCCGATAATATCCACTTTCAAATTTATTCCAATGAAGACTACTTTATGGACATGTCTTCAACATTTATAGATTTACAAATGAAAGTCCGGAAATCCGATAATACAATGCCAATTCGAGCCGATGGAATAGAGAGGCAAGGAATTGAGAGGCACCTTCAATGGATATGAATATATTACTAATACTGATAGTACAGATGCACTTAAAAATGCTACAGCTAGTGAATTACATCTAGTTGGAAAAATATATCATGAAATATTTAATATACCCCAATGGCTGCCGCCCAATGTTAAAGTGGATATAAAATTGACGCTTGCACCCTCCAATTTTATATTGAGAAAAGAACTTGCTGCCAATCCTGATGTAAGTCTCTCCCTCACCTCGGCAATACTTCATGTACGCAAAAAACAGGTCATGAATTATGGTTGCTTTGGCCGTGTAAAAACTGAGAGCCGATTGAAATAATATTATACTACTTGTTGCTCATACAATCACCAATAAACTTCATATTGCAATGGGCTCACGCACCTTCACCGATTCATCCTTTATTAATGGCGAAATTCCGTCAAAACTTGCTTTGGCATTTGTAAATAGCACCAGTGCAATAGCATCGTGGACTGGAAGTCCACATAAATTCGAGATGTTTGGACTTTCATCTCTTGTGTGCAAAGTAAACGGTATCCCAGTCTACAATCTATCTTTTGATAAATCCTATAGAACATTGTATGAGTTGACAATGCAAACCCTAGATCATGACTCTCAACTATTTGAAAATGGTATAACCGAAGATATGTTTGCTAAAACACATGGTATCATTGTACTGGATTTGTCTGGCACGCAGGATATGAGTATAGTACGTACGGGGAGTGTGCGTTTAGAGTGTACATTTGCCGACCCATTGGCTGAGAGTATTGCACTAATTTCACTAAATCAATATGAAACCTATTGCAAAATCACTCCCGAAGGTAGTGTTCTACTAGACTTGGCGCCATGAACACCAGTCAAATAATCAGTGTATTTAATAAGGACCCCTACATGTCCCAGTACAAATCCTATTGTCTACCCTCGGACTTTCTTGGAAAAATTCAAAGTGTCAACAATACCTTGATTATTGTTAATAGCAGTCCGTCGACTGTGCTGACGGGTCATTGGCTGTGCATCTGTCATACAATGAAGACGATTGAATTTTTTAATCCTCTTGGTCTACCCTATACATTTTACATACCTCACATCAGCAACTATATTGAGAGCAGTGGGAAAACTATTATTCAAAATCGGAAGAGGGTGCAGGATCTAACGACTAAAAGCTGTGGCTTCCATGCACTACTATATTTTGTGTTCCGATGTCGCGGCTATACTTAAAAGAAGTTTCTCCACATTTATAGTGACAATCCTCGTCTGAACGACTTTCTAGCGGAAAATATTCTCTCAGACCTATACAATATTGATTTCAGTTCCCTAAGAGTAAAGTGCTTGAGAAATGTTGGTGAATTTGTTTATTAATAAAATGCATATATATACAACAATGTCTTTAAATCTTCACTTTAGATTTCTTGTTCGATGTATAGGCAATTGTCGTGAACCACTAATGTCGGTAAATCATTTGGATTCACTGTATATTGATCTTGATTGACTGCAAAGTCAGGTTCACATTTTCTACAGTACAATGTAACTTCACTCTTGTCATATCTCTTTGTATAGTCAATGATAATATTTGCATTCATATTATGAAATTCACGAGTTTCAATCTGTCTATTTGAAGCAATATCACATACAGTGTTTTCAAATGGTGAATCACATTCGGTAACTGCCAAATAAAAATCACTTGGTTTATAGTCATAGTAGGCAGTGTCATCACAACGATGACGTAGAAAGCAAATTGTCTTGTTACCCCAACAGTTGAATCGTAGACCAGATTCCTCTTCCCAGAATAATTTAAATCCACGACGATACAAATCTCATAGAAATAAACTAAAATCACGTTTAGGATTCTTTCCAATCATAGCAGGGTAAGTATTCTCCCACTGATCACATTTATCATAGTGACAATTGGAGCACAGGTGCCCTCTAGGGTGAGAGTCACACACTTCCTCAGGACATGAATTACATCCTTTAATTTGTACTGCATAGCCTCTATGTAATTTACAAGGATTACATAATTTACACTTTTCACTATAGTCATCAATAATTGTACAATTCTCACATTGAGTCCAACTGCCAAGAGTGTACATGCACAATGGATATGTATAGAACATTGTTTTGGTTTCCAATATCACTTGACTCTCTCACAGCTAAAACGAAACTGATCGTTCCTGCCGATGGATAAATTCAAGGTGGAGGAATGGGGAGAGGAGTAACTCTGTGACGTTACCTCTTTCGAATGAAGGGGGAGCCATCTACATTGAATCCATTGGCAATGTTTTCAAAAGTATATCCACGATATGATTCTGCTTTGTTCCAATTAATATATCAATAAATTGACTGTAAGCATTTGAATCGCATTTTAAAAGTTTCATACAATAGTCCAATTGGGGAGAATCACTCCTCATTATATTGTCAAGTGTTCCCTGACGAGAGAATATCCTGCGTTGAAGAGATAACTCGAGAAAATCATCATCCAAAATCAAACACTAGATTTGATCTAATTCTCTCTTCCTCAAATTTATTCATTTTTCAATCCTTTCACTCTGACTGCTGACTCTAGAGTGACCCTAATTCGTTAGCCCTAACCAGAAAAGAAAGGGAACATTTTCGATTTCGAAACAATTTTATTGAATAATTACAACAATAATACTATGCATGTACAATTAGCGATACAGTTTATTGTCTTCGATATGTTTCACCAATGCACTTAAAGCACATTGAAGTCTATTCACGTGTGCTATATCAACTTTTGCAGCGAAACATAATTGATCCTCCATTTTAAATTTGCTCAAGGATATCACATATCTTGCATATACTTCATCCCATTCCAAAAAAAGCGGTGATCTTCTCGTGATTTCCGCCACACTGCTTGGTGCTCTTGTAATATTGCCATCCACTCCATTATCAACTTCTAATAGGGTAAACATTCCACTCGTCATCATCAACACAAATATATATCCAAATGAGTAAAGTCAAAACTATTCTCGCTCCTTTGAATTCTATTCACACACTAATAAAACTATAGCAAAAATCATTTCCTCATATTCACTCCGCCGCTAATATGTAAGCAAGGCCTCTGATTGACTGAGAAGGGGGATGTATCCGACTCGTTGATTGGCTGAGAAGGAAACACGGGATCTAACTGTTTCCTATTCCGTTACGTCTTGCGTGCACATGACCAAAACAACAACAAGATCTTGAAGGAAGTGTCATTGACCCTGTCCCCGCTAGACTCAATAATCCATCAAAGTGAGAAAGTTCCTGTTTTTCCATTCTCACTGACAAAAACCATAAAACAGACATAAATCGCTGTTGACATCTATTAAAGTGAGAAAGTTGCTGTTTTTCTATTCCCACTGAAAAAAAACATAAAACAGACATAAATCGCTGTTGACATCCATGAAAAACATCAAATAAATTGACCAACACACATAACCATCCAAGAAAACATCCATCAATGTGAGAAAATTCCTGTTTTTTTAAGTGAAAAAAATTCTGTTTTTTCATTCTCAGTGAGAAAACCATAAACCACGTGGTTCGTTCCGGATCAATAGGGGCCTTTCTACTGGTGCTTTCGATTGGAAATTCAAAGGGCTAGTGCCCTTTTTAATTGTCGAAAGTTATTGGGTGACAACTAACCCTCCTCTCACGCCCACCTTTTCCCCAAACACATCCAATCAAAATTTTTAGATAGCCATTTTGTTCAACGTAGTTGAAAGTCTTGGAAATTAGGTGCTTAAGGATGACAGTCCCCCTAAAACCCAAAGGACAAGGGTTGTAAGTTATGCCCTGGGGGCATATAAGGTTTTTATAGAAAGCGTTGTCGTAGAAACTTCAAACAGGGCTTGTTCGATTGGAAATTGTAATGGCTGTAGCCCTTTTCAAGAGTCGAAAGTGATTGGAGGGCAACTAGTCCCCCTCCCACGCCCACCATTTCCCCAAACATATACAATCAAAATTTTAAGAGAGCCATTTTTTCTACTTAGTTGAAAGTTCTGGAAATTATGTCTTTGTGGATGAACCCCCCCCCCCCAACATCCTTCAGGGCAAGGGTTGTAAGTTATGCCCGTGGGGCATATGAGGTTTTTGTAGAAAGAGTTGTCGTAGAAACTTCAAAAAGGGCTCGTTCGATTTGAAATGGAAACGGCTAAAGCCATTTTTAATAGTCAAAAGTTATTGAATAGTAACTAACCCCCCTCTCACGCCCACCATTTTCCTAAACGTATCCAATCAAAATTTTGAGATATTCATTTTGTTCAACCTAGTTGAAAGTTCTGGAAATTATGTCTTTGAGGATGACAACCCTCCCCCCCCCCCCGACAACCCTCAGGGTAAAGGTTGTAAGTTAGGCCCTGGAGGCATATATGGCTTTTTTAGAAAGTTTTGTCGTAGAAACCTCAAAAAGGCTCATTTGATTGGAAATTGAAAGCGCTAGTGCCCTTTTTAATAGTCGAAAGTGATTGAAAGGCAACTAACCCCCTTCGCACACCCACCATTTCCCCAAACACATCCGCCCTTTTTAATTGTTGAAAGTGATTGGAAGGCTTGACATTTTTATAGTAAAGATCGATCTGGGTACAGTGTATTGTTATTATTTTTGTTTTGTTTAGACCAGGGCATTTCGTATCGAAGGAGTTGTCGTAGGAACTTTGAAAAGGGCTCATTCGATTGAAAATAGACAGGACTAGTGCCCTTTTTAATAGTCGAAAGTGATCGGAGGGTAACTAGTCCCCCTCCCACACCCACCCTCCCATTTGCCCATTATGTTTAAAAACTTAATGTTGCCTTAAGATTAAATCAAAAGCCACTGTGTAAATGCTAATTCCCAATAAGGCATCTCAGCAGTATCCCAAGAACGACTGAGGTTATTATGTTCAAACTTTTGGAGCTACTTCTGCTATTAAAATTTAACCAAATCAAAATAGCTCAAGTATATTGCACGCTATCAAAGAAAGTAAACAGATTTTTTTTGTGAATGGTATCAAGTTTTCTATTTCAGGTCTAGAGGAGATATGAAGCTAAATTAAACACCACTAGCTGTATTCAAATTTTTAAAAGGGTGTTTGTTTTTAAAAATTGCTGAAAATTTTTCTCCAGCACACAAATAGCAGCCCGAGCTATAAAGTCTTAAAAAAAAGAAAAGATTTAAAGTATTATTTTCTTTTTCCCTAAAAAGACTATGTCAATATAAAATGAACAGAAATGAATTAAAAAAACTTTCTCTACAAAACAAGTTTTTCAAAGAAAGTAAAGAACTACATTAAACCAAAAAAGAGCAAAAAAAAATAATCTACCAAGCGTGATACTACCAGAAATCAACACCGATACATAAATGAAACCCAGAACGAACAGAAATTACAATAAATAACCGAGTCAAACTCAAAACGAGCAGAAATTAACACAAGTTGGGCTCAAAACCCCTATGCCTTACCAAGGCCAGAAAAAAATTTGGAATTTAATGAAAAAATATACAAATGAATGTGAATTGTCAGTTTAATATACATATACTGATATTTAATAATCAAAATGTTAATATTATTTTATTTGTTAAAGCTATGAAAGTAAACATATTAATATTTTTTCAGTAAAGTGCAAATTATGTTCTGGCCTTGGGAATGTTTAGGGGTTTTGAGACCTACTCATGTTAATTTCTGCTCGTTTTGAATTTGATTCGGTTATTTATTGTCATTTCTGAGTAGAAAGCTATCTTATAGTCGTGACCCTACACCATATATGGGCATAGAGTCATTAGGGAGAATGATTGCGTAATCGGTCAATGACCTCTTTCTCCAGGGGTGTTTTTGGCCAATTGCCCGCTAGGGGTGAATATTATGATCCAGGAAACAGTATTTGTTGTTGTAAGTGTATGCTAGGGGAGAATGTTATGATCTAGAAATAGGAAATAGTATTTGTTGTTGTATGCTCGAGGCAAATGTTATGATCCAGAAATAGGAAACAGTATTTGTTGTTGTAAGTGCATGCTCGAGGCAAATGTTATGATCCAGAAATAGGAAACAGTTAGATCACGTGTTTCCTTCTCAGCCAATCAGAGGGCTCGCTTACATAAAAATTCACCCTTGAGATTTCGTATATAACGGACACGCTGATGTATTTTCCTCGTCTGAAGTTCAGTCTTGGAAATCGGAAAACTCGCGCGCGATAGGTTACAATAATTGTGGGCTAGTGATGAGTTCACTGAATCTGTAGAACTGGGAATTAGAGAGAAATAGCGACCTATGTTGTCTAAGCGAATATTTCAACTTTTGACGGGCTTTATGTAAAGGGGGCTGAGAGCCATTTGGTGGGGGTCGGGAAGTGCTGCGGGCCCGAGAAGCGCTGCAGGAAGCGCTGCGGGCCCGAGAAGCGCCGCTGGAAGCGCTGCGGGCCCGAGAAGCGCCACGAAAAAAAACAAAAAAAGCACCATGGTAGATTTTAACAGATTGAAAATAAACTATTTTTTTAACAAAATCAAATTGCCGCCTTCTATGTAAAGCGATGTTTTAGATTGTAAATATCTTATATTAAATTGGAAATTGACTGCTTTCAGAATATCAATAGTTTTGGGGGGGAACAGTGAATTAACCAAATGCTACCATGTGCATACTACTAAGCGCTGACTTTAAATAATAATCCAAATTTTAACAGTAGGGATGATTTGGACACTTTGAAAATAAACTATTTTCTTACATTTATAGGTTGGAGCATTGGTCCCTTATTCACCATCGTCATCAGGTGAAGGAGAGGAAGAACTCGCGTCTACGGAATTTCATGTCATTCAGGACAATTCACATATCAATGAATGGGATGGTATTGTTAATTCCGATGAAATGCCTTTTAATATTAATAATGTTCTAAGTAATTATTTCAATGCAGAACCTAGCACAGTTGAGCAAGGTAATGTTCCTAGTTCAGAGGGGGACTTGCCTGTGCTAAGTCCAAACACCTTACAAATTTTAGAGGATTTTACTGGGAACCCTCCTCTATCCCCCACTGATTACCTACTTCCACTTCAAACAACTGAATTGGAGCATTCACCAAATATTATTGAACAGCTTGGGGGAGGGGATAATATACAAGAGGGGGAGGGGGGTACTTCTTTTCCAGACTTTCAATTATCAAATACAATATTAAATAATATAGTTGTTTTCACTGCGACTTTTGGGGATCCATTTAATTCACTTATGGGGGGAAATTTTGTGTTTGATCCCGTAGAAATTGTGCATGACTATTTAGATAAAATTCGTGCACTACTGGAGAACCAAATTCTGTTGTGGGAAGGTAGAGATTCAATTGAAGTTTCTATTGTTTTAAAGGTTTTTTATTTAAATGAGGGGAAAAGTGAAGTTTATTATCATTATATACATTCCGAGATGCGCGTAATTTATTCGAATTTAGAAAATTTTGAGGGTGTTTTTTCCGAGTGGGTAGGACAAATTATAGCGCATCTCGAGAACTATAACGAAAACGGGAGCGGGTCTTTAGTTCTATATGTTTAAAATTTGAGTGTAAATATCTTTAAAATAAAAAAAGATTTAAATGTATTAGGGGGGCCTGGGGACGGGCGGTTAATTGAATTAAAATATAATCCAGATCTAGAAGGATGTCAAGGTGTCCAGTGGATTTGTTTTGAAACAGATGGAAAAGGTTTCAAGTACGCTTTTCTCATATCAGCATTTGAATCTCTAGCATGTGACGCTACAAAGACGAATTTAGAGCACTGGGCTGTACATGGGAAGGAAGGGTCCAATTTCCCAGTTGTAGATTTCTCTTGTTTAGAAGGAAAATACCCAGTAACGCTACGATCCATTGATATTTTTGAAAGGGCCAATGCCCATTTAAATATCGGCGTTACTGTGGTACAGTATGATACTGAATTTGAAGATGGGGTTCGTTTAAAAAAGAAGGGGGTGGTTTTCCCTGTAAGGGGCCCGTTAGTTGATTTGGTCAAACACTGGGTTTGGTTATTGTATACACCACCTAGTGAACCGAATGCAATTGGCCATTTTAATCCGATCACAGACGTTAGTAAAGTTCTGGGGGAGGGTAAGAATAAGGGGGTACATTTCTACTGTCCGACATGCCTCTCTAGATTTGGAGTGAATTAAAGCTGCAAAATCACTTGAGACACTGCAGACGGCATGGATATCAGACAGTGAAAACGGTTTCTGGGGATAGGGCCATTCTACGTTTCAAAAATTTCCGAAACATCCTCCTCCAATGCAACAAAATATCTTTAGACTGTGAAGCTAAGCTGGTGGAGGTGAACGATCCACGATTTCAAACCGAATCAAAGAACACCAAGCTATTGCAGTGTCCTATGCTCATGCGCAAAGAGACAGTTCTAACACCATGCGGTTGTTAGAAATAGTAGAAACATTGGATGAGGGGGACGACGAGTGCATGGTCAAGGCACTGACTAAACTAATTGGCACGGCTAATGGTGCTATTTCTCGTTTGAGAAATACGCTTTATCCAATGGAGCTGTCTGCAGAGGATTGTCTCGATATTAAAAATCCAAACCTCGTGGTTGTGGGTCAGGGGGAATTGAACAAGGGGGAGACGGCGACTAAAGGGAAGAGAGGGGGGAAGGTTACACTCAGAGACCATAACCATTTGTGGCAGGACAGATCATCTGGGGGTAGTAATTTTAGGGCGGTTGCGCATCAATCGTGTAATTTAAATGTTAGCCAGCAGTTTTTTATCCCAGTTTTTATTCACAACTCAAATTATGACTTAAAATTTATTTTACCAACATTGGCACGTATGCATAGGGAGGGAGGGGGAGTAGATAGTCCATGGGTAAACAGATCATTTACCTATAACATTATTCCCAAATCGGCAGAGAAGTTGTTGCTTCTCGAACTGAAATGGGAGATAGTGGATAATGGACATACATGTTGGAATAAACTCAGTTTTTTAAATTCTTTTCGTTTTTTTCCCAAGGCATTGAGCCATATGATTCAAGTGACGAAAAGCGACAATTTTGATATCTTTCCCTTGCTTAAACAGTGCTTTCCAGACAGTAAAATGTTTTACTTGTTGACCAGCAAAGGCATATACGCATATGTCTATTACGGTTCTGTCGCTCGCTTAAGCGAGATAAAATTACCTCCAATTGCAGCTCTTCACAATTCACTGACCAACAGTGAATGCACAGCCGAGGAGTATGAGTTTGCCAAGAAGGTGTGGTCCAATGGGAATTGTAAAAATGGGTGGGATTATTGTAGACTGTACTTGGCCAGTGACGTTTTAACTCTGTTGGATATAGTCTGTAAGAACACAGACCAAATCTATTCAGAGTTCGGGTTAGATATAGGCTATTATTTTTCTACACCCCATTTAGTGATGGATTTGATTTTAAAAATTAGTAGGAAGGAAATAGGCCTAATCACCGACGTAGATCAGCACCTTTTTGTAGAGCGTTCAATGAGGGGAGGGTATGTTTTTCACGGGGACCGCGTCTTGTCAACCGATCCGAGCGGACAAAACACCGGTGCAAAGTCAAATGCAGCGTTCTTGGACATGAACTCATTGTACCCCTCGGCAATGTCCTACTACTCTTTGCCGTGTGGGAACTATCAATGGCTTGAGAATCCTTGTGAGCTCCCTGACATTACCACCATCGAGGACAACGGGCCACAAGGAAGTTTATTTGAAATTGATAGGAATATCCCTCGAGTGAGTCGAGATACCTTCAGAGATTTTGTCCGTCCCGAAATCAATTGACCCGTGACCAGGAACTTACTGATTCCCAACCACCGGTAATTCGTTCAAATTATGAAGGTTCCCTAGGCCCCCTTTCAACAAAAGATGATCGCTGATTGCTGATGGCTCTAAAGAGACTTTTGTTGTTCGCCACGTACTTTTGCACTGGATAGTGAGCAATGGTTTCAAAATTACCAAAATACATAGGGTAATACAGTTCAATCAGCGACCATACTTGAAAACGTTTATCGATACTTTTGTCGATAAACGCTCTAGGGCAAACACCAAGGTAGAGAAGGAATTGTACAAACTCATTCTAAATTCAGCGTTTGGCAAAATGTGTGAAAGCGTACGTAATAGATCTCGCTGCGATGTTGTGACTGACCCTCTAGAGTGTGCACGAATTATTGCCGATCCCAATTTTAATCGTTTACGAGCATAGAGGCTAGCAAGGTTCTTCTACACAGGAAAAAGCGAATTATGGTACTGAACAAGAATATAGCAGGCGGCAGTTCAGTACTGGAAATTTCAAAAAAGCTCATGTTGTCATTCTTCTAAAATGTGTGCAAGGTGCACTGGCCACGGGAGGGGGAGGTTCAAGCTTACTATGGGGATACAGATTCTCTGCTGTTAAAGGTAAATAGGACTGAAGATTTATTGGGGGATTTAGAAAAGGGGGAACACATCAGCTCGCGGATGGATTCCACCAACTGGAATCCATCCCTCTACCCCGAGTTGGTGAAACGTCAAGCCCCCAACCAACTATTAATGTTAAAATCAGAGACGGGGAGTGATTTGATATCCAGGGGGGTGTTCCCGGGCCCAAAGTTTATTGCGTTAAAACACATAATGGGGATGAAAAGCAGGCGTGTAAAGGGGTGCCTACACACTTTGTACAGAGTAATTTCAACATGAGCGTGTACAGAAACTGTTTAGAAAGTAGCCTAGTGCCAAGAGCACAATTGCTTGCAATTCTCTCTCACAGTATAGAAATTATACTGTGAGAGTGGAAAAAAATGCAATGTCATGTATATCTGACAAAGTCTATATGTTCTAGAATGGTGTAAGTGTTCTGCCTCATGGCCACTACCGTATTTCAGACTGAGTTTATTGCATAGACTATCGCACTCAACTTGGTCTGGATAAACTAACCTAATCTGACTAACCAACTAACCTGCTCATAAATTAACTAACCACCCAATCCGTTCGTAAATAAATTAATCTAACCTCAACTAACCCAACCACTAACCTTTAGCAGCAGTGACGGTAGCTATTTTTTTTTTTTCCACCGCGGTTACCGGGGGGGGCCTGCGTATAGCAAAATCCCGGGGGGAGGGGGTCCCACCAGCGACCGGCCGGGCTTTGTATCAGCGACCCCGGGGGGGACCCCACCTTTAAATTCAATGTAATGTTCAACTGTGCTAGTTCATGTTCCAAGTGTTTTCTGTTTTTTCAAGTGTTTTTTTTTGTACAAAAAAAGTGTTGATGTTGTTGTACAGAAAAGTGTTTAAAGACAATAAGTGCTATTGCTGTTGATGGAAAAAAGGGTTGTTGTTGCACAGAAAAGTGTTTAAAGACAATAAGTGTTCTTGCTACTGATGGACAAAAGGGTTTTTATTTTTATTTCGAATAAAGTGTTATCGATTTTCTTATTGAAAAAATATTTTTTTTCATGTTACCGGAATTAATGTTGCCTTGAAATATTGTTTTTTGTTTCTCTTGAATAGATAAATCAGCGGAGAAATTATTGCTACTACTTGTTCATTGGACACGTATGATTTACAGTTAGTTGTAGTCCGACTGTTGCCAACAGCATGTATCAATTTAAAACACCCTTCAGATCGTTTTTGTGTGGTCTGTCAATGTCGGGGAAAACCATACTCTTAGCTAAAACAATTCAAAATTGCGATAGAATGCTTTCGGTAAAACAGATAAAAATTTACTAGTGCTATAGTATTTGGCAGGAGGCCTACGATCAAATAAAAGCTATTGCCACAACCATACCAATACAAGTCACACGGGGACTTGATGTTTTCAATAGTATTGAACCGAACTCGTGGCTGATTATTGATGATTTGGTTGAATCTATTGAACAGTTCTCACAGGAAATGCAACAACTGTTCACTGTCCGATCTCATGATAAAAACATTTTCATAACCCCCGTTCTACACAGCCTGATTCATCAAAGCATATGTAGGCAAGCCCGGTCATTTATTTGTACAATATAAATTATCTATCGAGTCGTTCGTTATTCTAGCTCACGCATAAATCTCAATAAGCAGATATACCCCGGCGCTCCTAAATTTCTGTTGTCAGCGTAAACTCAGGCGACTAATAAACCAAATGGTTACATTTTGCTGGATCTTAATCAGAGCACGCCCGAGTATCTACGTAAAGTCACCGACATTTTCAACAATGAAATTACAGTATATCTCCCGGTGAACAGTAGAAAAGGCTATTAGTTGCCATTATGACACTGAAGAAACTACACGAACAACGGCATTTATTTTCCGTTTTAAGCTCTTCAAAACCCTTGCTTAGGAAGGCCATACTCAAACATGGTGTCGACAATGATTTCATTAATCTAATATCTGAACTTTGTTTAAATTTAACTGAAGGCAATGTTCAACTGTCAGAAGGTGTTAGACAACAGACAAAGCAACTTCGTTCCATTTTACGTGCCTTGGCTTGTAAAAACAAGGGGAAAAAATTTAAAAGAACACGGCTCCTTCAAGCAGGCGGTAGCTTTTTCACACTTTTACTGCCAATAATTGCAGGACTTGCAAACAGTTTTCTCTAGAGAATGGCAAAACCCTATAAATTGACACCATTTGAACTTGTCCTCTCGCCCATCGAACATTTTGAAGACAATCTAAGCAAATTTGTTAATGATGAAAATACTGCCGATGAAAAAAAACTGCTTTTACTCCAAGATGCATTGCGACGTGTGGACAAACAAAAACCTTCTCGTGAGAGACCCACTGTCGTCGTCGTCACCGATCCCTCTAAAAAGGAAACATCTCCTCAAGATTCAGCATTACAATCAAAGAAGAAGGAATTGAATTCAATTGTATCGAAAATTGGGAACCTAGTGGTAGTCACCAATCGAAAAAAGAGTAAAAGAGTATTATCTTATCCCATGTTGGAAACTGGTGATCAAGTTCAAGTCGACAGCACAGGGAAACGAATTATAATTCAGGGAAAAAGTCATAACCTGGTTGATTTAATTTGTGATATGGTGACTAATGTTAAAGGACTATTATCATTTGATAATCATATCGACAATTTTTTAAATGCATCAAATGTTCCCTGAAGTCTCATTAGCAACAATCGAATTTTTTATACGATAAGAATATATAGCCCTCAACCCACACAGACATCATATAAGAAAGAAGAAGATCCACTAGTCGAGAATACTAGCAGCACTGGCTTTACATCAACTGTGAATGCTAGTCGAAATCAACTCCGAATTAGTTCATCCACCAGTGTGCGCAAGGAGAGTGGACATTACACTACGTGTTTGCGTTCAAAAAGGATGAAGTTCTGAAAGGTGTCTATGAAAATATTGGTTAAGTGGGAAGTTTAAGTTCTCCCAAAACGCTTTCTAAAGTTGTCTCCGGCACTACATTGAAAAATGCAACAGAGTATCTAGAAAATGAACCGAGTTACACACTGCATCGGAATCACAGGCTTCACAGCAAACAATATCGACAAACTAAACCCTTTTTTCCACTGCATAGAATGCAAACGGATCTTTTTACTTTAGACACAATTAAGCGGTGTCACAATGCACCCTACAAATATATTCTGGTGGCAATCAGTATCATTAGTCGCTATGCCTATGCCATTTCACTACGATCAAAGAGAGGTGTTGAAGTTGCTCGGGCCATTGAAAGTATTCTTGAACACGATCCATATAGAAAAATTCAATCTGATCGTGGCAGTGAATTTGTTAATCCCCATGTGCGAAAGGTTCTATTGAAATATAATACAACACTTTATCATAGTCACAGCCCGATAAAGGCGGCATTGGCTGAACGATTAATAAGAACGATTCTTCTATTAATTTCAAGATATTGTACCCTGAAAAATACACCGGCTTTTATTCATGATTTAGATAAAATCATGCAGATATACAACCATTGACCACATCGATCTCTGTCCAACTCTAGCCCTCGGGATGTTCATTACAGTGAAAATACATTTGATGCTTTTCTAAAGCGATACTCCAATGGCCATGAGAAGAAAAAGAAGAAATTCAATGTTGGTGATACTGTTCGAATTAATAGAACCACCAATATTTTTGAAAAGGGGGAATTATTTATGGAGCACCGAACTTTTTAAAGTGTCCAAAATCCTGGACACCGAGCCCACGACCTATTGACTGCGAGACACCAAAGATGATGTGATTCTCGGCGGTTTTTATGAATATGAACTGCAAAAAGTTAGAAACACTAGTGAAATTTATCAAATTGAAAAGATATTAAAGAGTCGTACTCGTAGGGGCAAGAGACAGTTGCTTGTTGGCTGGCTAGGATACAACTCAGATTTAGATTCTTGGGTCAGTGCTGAAGATATTAACAATGCCCAATGATTTCTATGTGACTTTCATGTCCAATGTTTCTGATCCTCTCTACAATGATCTGAATAAAACAAGTGATTTTTGGACGAAACTCTCCCCCACCATCAAATTTGATGGAAAGTATGAAGTGGCTCTTGTTGACTGTATCCTGAGAAAGGATCGTGAATATGAAATAAAAATTAGACCCCATGATTGGCCACTCATTAGCGATCAACATGATGATTGACCACTCGTTAACGGTCAAGACAAATTTCAAAAAGTCAATTCGTCTGAATAACCATGCGTTCTATTACCCTACGAAGAACTCACATTTGAAAATGATTTATGTCGTACTATCAATAAAAGAATTTCCGATTGTAAAGAAGAAGCTATTAATTTCAACTATTCAAAGGAGGAGGGCAAGATCTACATTAGCTCACCTATTGCCAATGAAAAGGTTATTCTCAATGATAACCTAAAGGTTGTTCTTGGCTTTAAGCTCAATATAATCAACGGTGAGAGTGCCAGAAACACTATTTTCATATTTGCTGAGTACCCGCCTGCCTTCTCCACGGACACTTGTATATTTCTCTACGCTTCATTTGTGAAAACATCTCGGGTTGGTAATTCAAATGTTCCCCTCCTACGAGTTCTTGAACGAAAAACCAATCAAGAACATATTCACCACTACAATATAAAGCATCTTCAGTATATTCCCGTAAACACTTCCTATTTGGAACTCTGTCAGTTAACACTAAGAACTGAATTGGGTGATCCCATAGCAATTTCATAAGGTTTGGCTGTGATTACATGCCATTTTCGCCCCACGCTTTAACAAGATGTCTGATAAAAAAGTGGTATTCACTTCGCCTTACATTGACTGTTATGTTAATACTCTTATCCCAAGAAAACAGGACAAGGGAATGGACTATTACAAGGGTCGCTCGTCAGTGTATGGCTATGGTCTTGGTAGCTGGTTTTTTAAGCTGTTTCGCTCATCACTACCACTGGCTAGAAAATATCTTGGACCGGCTGCAACAGATTTTGCATCCTCTAAACTATACGACTGGGGCTCTCGCAAGGATTTTAAAAAAAGTGCTTCAGAAAATCTTAGGTACAGTGCGCGAACCCTTGGCGAGAGATTAAAACAAAATGGAAAAGGTTTAAAAAGGTCAAGAAACAATGCATCACTCATCAGTCTCTACTCAGGTCGAAAACGTAAGACATCATCCCTTTTGTCAAAGAAAAGAGGGAATAAGCCGACACATAGTGTAACCAGAAGCCCCAGGAAGAGAATTGTTAGATCGAAACTAGATTTCTTTTCCTAAGATGTACTACCTACCACATAAGGATTCCCAACCTTCAAGCACCGCCTCACCGAATCTATTCAATGATGAAAATGTTGATGTGAGTGTCAAGCATGGATACTATGAACAATTTTATCCTCAACAACCCCTCTCTAATAATATCCACTTTCAAATTTATTCCAATGAAGACTACTTTAGGGACATGTCTTCAACATTTATAGATTTACAAATGAAAGTCAGGAAATCCGATAATACAATGCCAATTCAAGCCGATGGGATATCCTATGAAAATTGTATACTACACAATTTATTTCGTCAAATTAGTGTCTACATCAATGGCACGCTGGTGAGCACAAGCAACAATCTCTCAAACTATACGAGCTATATAAAATTCATGTTGATGACACCAAAGTCATACAAGGAATTGAGAGGCACCTCCAATGGATATGAATATATTACTAATACTGATAGTGCAGGTACACTTAAAAATGCTACAACTAGTGATTTGATTCTAGTTGGAAAAATATATCATGAAATATTTAATATTCCCCAATGGCTGCCGCCCAATGTTAAAGTGGATATACAACTGACACTTGCACCATCCAATTTCATATTGAGAAATTAACTTGCTGCCAATCCCGATGTAAGTCTCTCCCTCACCTCGGCAATACTTCATGTACGCAAACAACAGGTTATTAGTTCTTTTGCTTTGGCAGTGGAAAAACTGAGAGCCAATGGAAATAATGTTAAACTACTTGTTCCTCATACAATCACCAATCAACGTCAGATTGCCACGGGGTCACGCACCTTCACCGATTCATCCTTTATCAATGGCGAAATCCCCTCGAAACTTGCATTGGCATTTGTAAAAAGCGCCAGTGCAATAAGATCGTGGACTGGATGCCCACATAGATTCAAGAGGTTTGGACTTTCATCTCTTGTGTGCAAAGTAAATGGTATCCCACTCTACAATCTATCCTTTGACAAATCCTATAGAACATTGTATGAGTTGACCATGCAAACCCTAGATCATGATTCGCAATTATTTGAAAATTTTATAACAGAGGAAGTTATCGTTATTACACATGGTATCATCTTTTTGGATTTTCGGGGGACATAAGATCTGAGTATAGTATGCAAAGTGCGTCTGTGTTATGCCTGCATATTTTCTAACCCGGCTGCCGCGAGTAATGTCCTCCTCAAACTCAGTCACTATGAAACCTATTGGGAAATCACTCCCGAAGGCAGTGTTTTACTAGACTTGGTACCATGAACAACAGTCAAATATTAAGTTTATTTAACATGGACCCCTATATTGCCCAGTACAAATCCTTTAGTATGCCCTTAGACTATCTTGGAAAAATTCAAAGTGCAAACAATACTTTGACTATTGTTAATAGCAGTCCATCGACTGTGCTGACGGGTTATTGGCTGTGCATCTTTCAAACAATGAAGACGATTGAATTTTTTGATCCTCTTGGCCTACGCTATACATTCTACACACCCCACATCAGCAACCATATAGAGAGCAGTAAGACGGCGGTTGTTCAAAATTGAATGAGGGTTCAGGATGCAAGGAATAAAAGCTGCGGCTTCCAAGCGCCTCTATTTTTTGTGTTCCGATGCTACGATTATACTTACAAGCAGTTTATTCGCATTTAAGGTGATAATCCTCGTCTGAACGACTTTCTAGTGGAAAATATCCTCTCGGACCTATACAGTATTGATTTCAGTGCCCTAAGAGTAAAGTGCTTAAAAACTGTTTGTGAATTTGTTTATTAATAAAATTTAAATATACAACAATGTCTTTAAATCTTCACTTTTAGATTTCTTCATCGGCGTATAGGCAAATGTCGTGAACCACTAATGCTGGTAAATCATTTGGATTTACTCTATATTAATCTTAATTGACTGCAAAGTCAGGGTCACATTTTCTACAACATAATGTAACTTCACTCTTGTCATATCTCTTTGTATAGTCAATGATACTATTTGCATTCATACTATGAAAGTCACGGGTTTCAATCTGTCTATTTGAAGCAATATCACATACAGTGTTTTCAAGTGGTGAATCACATTCGGTAACTGCCAAATAAAAATCACTTGGTTTATAGTCATAGTAGGCAGTGTCGTCACAGTGATGACGTAGAAACCAAATTGTCTTGTTACCCCAACAGTTGAATCGTAGACCAGATTCCTCTTCCCAGAATAATTTAAATCCACGACGATACCAATCTCGTAGAAATAAACTAAAATCACGTTTAGGATTCTTTCCAATCATAGCAGGGTAAGTGTTATCCCACTGATCACATTTATCATGGTGACAATTGGAGCACAGGTGCCCTCTAGGGTGAGAGTCACAAATCTCTTCTAGACATGAATTACATCCTTTAATTTGTACTGCATAGCCTCTATGTAATTTACAAGGATTACATAATTTACACTTTTCACTATAGTCATCAATAATTGTACAATTCTCACATTGAGTCCAACTGCCAAGAGTGTACATGCACAATGGACATGTATAGAACATTTTTGGTTTCCGATGTCACTTGACTCTCTCACAGATAAAACGAAACTGATCGTCCTCACTCGATAAATTCAATGAGGGTAAATGGGGAGAGGAGTAACTTTGTGACGTTATTTCTTTAGAGTGGTGAAGCCATCTACATAGAATCCATTGGCAAGGTTTCCAAAAGTATATCCACAATATGATTCTGCTTTGTTCCAATTAATATATCAATAAATTGACTATAAGCACTTGAGTCACATTTTAAAAGTTTCATACAATAGTCCAATGTAGGAGAATCACTCCTCATTATATTGTCAAGTGTTCCCTGAGAGAGTATCCTGCGTTGAAGAGATAACTCGAGAAAATCATCATTCAAAATCAAATGTTTTTCCATAAACACTAGATTTTATCTAATTTTCTCTTTCTCAAATTTTTTCATTTTTCAGTCCTTTCACTCTGACTGCTGATTTTAGACTGACCCTGATTCGTCAGCCCTAACCAGAAAAGCATGTACAATTAGCGATAGAGTTTATTGTCTTCGATATGTTTCACTAATGCACTTACAGCACATTGAATTTTATTCACATGTGCTATATCAACTTTTGTAGCGAAACATAATTGATCCTCTATTTTAAATTTGCTCAAGGATATCACATATCTTGCATATACTGCATCCCATTCCAGACAAAGCTGTAATCCTTTCGTGATTTCCAACGCAATGTTTGGTGCTCTTGTACTATTACCATCAACTCCAATATCAGATTCTATTAGGGTAAACATTCCACTTATCGCCGTCACAAATATATATCCAAATGAGTAAAGTCAAAACTGTTCTTCTCACTCCTTTGAATTCTATTCACAGACTAATAAAACTATAGCAAAAATCCTTTCCTTATATTCCCTCCACTGCTAATATGTAAGCGAGCCCTCTGATTGGCTGAGAAGGAAACACGTGATCTAACTGTTTCCTATTTCTGGAAACTCATAACATCCGCGTCGAGCATACACTTACAACAACAAATACTCTTTCCTATTTCTCGATCATAACATTCTCCCCTAGCGGGCACTTGGCCAAAAACAACAACAACAAATACTGTTTCCTATTCCTGGATCATAACATTCTCCCCTAGCGGGCACTTGGCCAAAAACACCCTTGGAGAAAGAGGTCATTGACTGATTACGCAATCATTCTCCCTAATGACTCTATGCCCATATATGGTGTAGGGTCACGACTATAAGATAGCTCTCTACTTTTCTGTTCGTTTTTGGATTTCATTTATTTATCGATGCTGATTTGTGGTAGTTTAACGCTTGGTAGATTATTTGATTTTATTGTTGCTCATTCTTTGTTTAATAGAGTTCTTTACTTGTCTTTGAAAAACTTATTTTGTAGAAAAAGTTTTTTAAATTAATCATTGGGAAAGGGGTGATGTTTTATCCTGGATGTGACAGAAAACGCTAAGGGTATTAGGGTGGCAAAATCAAGGAATGTTAAATGGATCTTAAAGTGAATCAAAAGACGTCATTTGTATTCAGGCTATCCAAAGGGCGTACCTGCAATATCTTAGGAGCAGCTGAGGGCTGAAACTTTTAGGGCTACTATTGCTAATACTGATGTCACTGCATCTGTGACTGTGATTACTTTCGACTATTTGCAAGTGTGACTACTTGCTGCTTCGAAAACGGCTACGTGTGACCAGGACTGTGACTATTTGTAACTGTGAATACCTGCGACTATGACTGCTTGGGACTGCAACTGTTTAAGTCTGCCAATGGTTAGGACTGCGACTGCCACAATCTTGGATTGCGACTGCAACTACTTGCACTCCGAATGCAACTCCATTGCTTATGCTTCCTGCGACTGCTAGTGCAACAACTTGAGACTACAAATGCGATAACTTTTAACTGCAACTGCTACTTCTTGCGACTGTTATTGCAACCATTAGTACTCCTACTAACACTGCGATTGTGACTGTGAATAAAAATACTACTGGAACTATTAAAATTACAAGTAGAACTATTGAAGTAAATCAGAAAAGTTTAACTACATCCCACTTTTCAAAATCGTTTACTACCTACAAGTATTCAAAAGGGCGTATTTTATTATTTCGAATTACTAAGGCTATTAAGTTGAAAATCTCAGGGAATGCTAAATTTAAGACTTTGGGTGCATCCAAGTTGTCAAAAGGGATTACCTGAGCGAATTCATATTGATCTCAGGAATAGCCAAGGTTATGAAATTTCAACTTCCACGGAAAACTAAGAGGGATATTAAACCAAATCAAAAGACACCATTTGCATCCAGGTTCTGAAAACGGCAGTAGTGAGAGGGTTCCAGACTCGAGCAGCCATATAGCCTATTAACATGGGATTTTAAAGTTGCCCTCTGACGTCAAGGCATCTCTGGAAAGATTCGTAGCACACTCATGTTTTCCCGACCAGGTGCTCCAATATTTTTTCAGTATTGGCAAGATTTCGAGCGACTGGCAAGCTTCCCGAGATTCCAGGTGTTCCCCCTAACAAGCACCATTTGTATATATCCCTCGAAAAATAGAAGCCCCGTATAGGTGTCCATTGATTTCCCTGTAGGACGACCAGGTGTTCCCATAACAGGCCCCCATATAGGAGTCTATTCATTTACATGGAAGACGTCCAGGTGTTCCCCTACAAGCGGCATTGTTTTCCCTCGAAAAATAGAAGGCCCTCCATATAGGAGTCTATTGATTTCCCTAGAAGACGCCCAGGGGATCCAATATTTCTTCAGTATTAAAAAATCTTAGACGGCCATTTTGTAAAAAATCGTGTCTAAACAAGTTTTGTGACGCTAAGTCTCCTAGAAAACATGCTTTTATATGTTTTATATGTTTTGTATATGTTTTATATTTGACAATGTTTTTTTATTGATCGCGAGTCAGTTTCTTTTTGGAAGTGAGACAGTCAACATCGAAGAATGTTTTACATATGCCCATTATGCTTGTATACATTGTGCGACTGAACATCCTGTGAGAATTGTACCTTTGCTGATGAATTTAATGAAAAATTTAGATTATGCAAGCCATGTAAATTGCATAAAGCATATTCTGTGCAAATTAAAGACCGTAATTCCCGTCTTGAAGAGATTTGTGACTCTCATACTAAAGGTTTCTTACGCTCCAATTGTCAATATGATACATGTGATCAATGGGAAAATACTTACCCTAGGATGATTGCGAAAAAACCTAAATGTGAGTTCAGTTTATTTTTAAGCGACTGGTATCGTCGTGGTTTTAAATTGTTTTGGGGAGAAGAACCTGGTCTACGCTTCAACTGCTGGAATAATAAAACAGTAGTATCGCTGTGAAGATACTGGCTACTTTGATTATAAACGTACACCCTTTTATTTGGCTGTTACAGAAAGTGATTCCTTATATGAGATTTTTCTAGATGGCATTGCTTCATAAAAGCAGATTGAAACACGTGAATTTTATAACATGAATCAGAATAGTATTATTAATTTTACAAAGGGATTTAATAAAAATGAAGTTACAATTTATTTTAGAAATTGTGACCCCGACTTTGCATGCCAAAATGAATACAAATTTAATTCTGACGATCTACTGTTAATTTTTGTTTCTTATGTTTACCTATGTACAATAGAAGAAAACTAAAAAGGACACAGCGTTTTGTACATACATACTGTACTTATAAACAAACTTATGTACATTTTAAAGTACTTCACTCTTAGGGCATCGAAATTTATATTAAAGAGATTTTTCAAATAGAAAGTCGTCCAATCGAGGATTGTCACCATAAATGTTGAGGAATTGACTGTAATTATGTCCACCACATCGAAAAAATAATACATAATAGTGCATGAAAGCCACAGCTTTTGCTTGATAAATCATGAACCCGCTTCCGATTTTGATAATAGATTTTACACTCTGTTCAAGAGAATTTTTTAATGTGAGGTGTGTAGAATGTATACTGTAGGCCAAGATGATAAAAAAATTCTATATTCTTTCTTGTTTCAAAGATGCATAACCAATGTCCCGTCTTTGAAGTTGATGGACTACTATTAACAATGATAAGGGTATTGTTAACGTGTTGAATATGCTCCAGGAAATCAGAAGATATGCAATAGAATCGTACTTGAACATGTAAGGATCCTGATTGAATGTATTGATTATTTGATTCGTGTTCAAAGTGCCAAGTCTAATAGAACACTGCTATAAGGAGTAATTTCCAACTAGGTTTCAAATTGATTTAGCGAGATTAATGAATTAATTTTCTCTAATGGCTCAGCAAAGGTACATTCTAAATGTATGTTACCCGTCCGGACAATACTCGTGTCTTGAGTACCGGACAAATCCAGTACAATAACACCATGAGTTTTCGCAAACATTTGTTCAGTTATACACTTTTCGAATAATTATGAATCTCGATCTAGGTACTGCATTGTCAATTCATGTAGGGTCCTATAGGATTTATCAAACGACAAATTGTAGAACGGAATTTCATTTACTTTACATATAAGTGACGAAAGTCCCAACAGTCCAAATCTATGCGCAGAATTGGACTATGATCCTACGGCGCTAGCACTTTTTACAAAAGCCAATGCCAATTTTGATCGAATTTTGCCATTGATAACTGTTGAATCAGTATAGATACGCGTACCCGTAGTAATATGAAGTTGATTCGTGATTGTATGAGGAACGAGCAATTTGATAATATTTCCAGATGCTCTAATTTTTTCGATTGCCAGGGCAACAGAACTCACAACTTGCCGTTTTCTTACTTGAAGTGTTGCAGACGTGAGAGAGACTGTTACATTGGGTGCAATGCCAAGTACTATTCGCAAAATAAAATTGGACGGCACGAGTTGTAACCTTAAATCAATCTTAGCATTTGGAGCGAACTATTGGGGTATATTAAATATATCTTGATTTTGTTTACAAACTAAATGCAAATCTTTAATTGTCGCATCTCTAAAATTGTTGCTAATTTAATTATCCCTTATATTTTAGTAGCGATTAAGTCAAATCCGGAAGAGTTAATATGTCATTGAATTCATCAAAGTAAATTTTGTAGAACCTACGCAGTTTGAGCGATTATTGCTTGTGTTCACCGATTGTTCGTTTATCTAGACACTTATTGGTCAAAATAAATTGTGTAGTTCTCAATTTTCAAAGGATAACCCCTCGGCTGCACTTGGTTTTCATTGTTAAATTTTTTAACAATGACACATAAATCTAAAAATCTTTAAGTCAAATCTATGAAATAATCTTCACTGGAATATATCTAAAAATAGACGTTTGCGGAGAGCTGATGTTGCGAACACAATGTTTCGTAATATCCGTGTTTTACACTGACATCTGCATATTCCGCATTGAAATCACTTAGAGATGATTTGACTGAAGGATGAGATTCTTCATGCGATTGATATGCTGTTTTCTAGGACCAAATCCTTTGTCGATCTTTTTACTTTCTTTTTTGATGCTTTATGCTTCCGGGCTGTGTTGAGTCTGATGAGCGATGAGGTCTTTTACACCCTTTTTAAACCTTTTACACTTTGTCTTGATTTCAATCACTTGCCAAGGGATCGCGCGCTGGACTTGAGATTTTGTGAAACACTTTCTTTAAAATACTCCGCAGAGCCCAAACCATGTAGTGTAGAGGACACAAAATCCATGGCAACCGATGCAATATATTTTTTAGCCAGGGGTAGTGCAGAGCAAAAAAGCTTGGCAAACCAATTGCCGAGACCGTAACTGGACATTGACGAACGACCCCTATAACAGTCCTTTCCATGCCCCAACTGTCGTGGTCCAAGAGTATCAACAAAGCAATCAGAAGCAGAACATATAAACTGAGTTATATTAGCCATTTCACTGAATGGGTCGCAAATGACATGTAATTACAGCCAAACCTTTTGTTATTACTAGATGATCACCCAATTTAATTCTTATTGCTAACTGAAAGAGCTCCAAATATGAAGTGGTGACTGGAATGTATTGAAGGTGCTGTATATTTTAATTCTGAATATGTTCAAGTTTTTCGTTCAAGTAGGCTACGCATAGGAGGGGGACATTGGGATTACTGACTCGTGATATGTCGACAAAGGATGCATAAAGAAATTTAAAATTCTCCGATGAGATGGTGGGTCCATACTCTTCGAAAATGACACAATCCATGTCACTAGCACTTCCAGCACTTTTACCATTGATTATATTATGTTTAAAACCAAGAACATCTCTTAGATTATCGTTGAAAATAACCTTTTTCACGTCAATGGATAAACTAATGTAGATCTAGCCCTCTTCCGTTGACATAGTTGAATTGAAATGTACCATTTGTACGAGTGGAAAATCTTCTACAGATGGCATAACACAAATCTTCCATACTCCCAAACTCTTTGTATGATAATGTGACAAAGGGATATTCATATGGATTGATATTTTCAATTTCTTGATCGTTAACAAGTGGCCAATCGTGTGGTCTAATTTTCATATCATATATACAATCCTTTCTTAAGATATCATATGTATTTTTGAGAATACAATCTATAAGAGCAACTTCATATCTTCTCTCAAATTCAATGACAGGAGAGAGTTTTGTACAAAAATCACTCGTTTTATTCAAATCATCATAGATAGGGTCAGAAATATTGGACATGAATGCAATATAAAAATCATTAGTTATTATGAACATCTTCGACGGCAATGCAGGAATCAAAATAGGAATTGTATCCAAGCCAGCGAACAAGCAACTGTCGCTTACCCTTGCGAGTACGTGTCTTTAATACCTTTTCAATTTGGTACAACCAACAATTTCCAAATTTTTACAATTCAAGATCATAAAAACCACCAAGTATCTCATCATTTTTCATATCACAAAGACGATACATTATAGGTTTAGTGTCCAAGACTTTTGACACTTTAAAAAGTTTAGTGGACCCCAAGTAATTTCTCTTTTAATAAATATTTCATGTTCGACTGGTTCGAACAGTATCGCCAAACGTTACATTTTTTGTTCCCTGCCTTTTCATTAGAATATCGTTTAAGAAAAAGTTTATTGTCACTGTGATGAACTTCAATAGGGCTAACATTGGACAAGGATCGATGAGGGTGTTGATTATAAATCAACATGATTTTATCACAATCTTGAAAAAAGCAGCAAAATTTTTCAATGTACAATATCTTGAAATTAAAAACCAAATTGTTCGTAGCAAACGTTCAGCCAATAGCGCTTTTGTACGACTTTGACCATGATAGATTACTGTATTATATTTCAATAAAACCCTTTTTACATGTGGATTAACAAATTCACTTCCACGATCTGTTTGAACTTTTCAATACGAATCTTGTTTGAAGATGGATTCAAGAGCTCTAGCAATCTCACTGCCTCTCTTTGAGTGCAATAGAACTGCATATGCATTGCGACTAAAAATACTTATTGCAGGTAAAATATACTTGTGCAGTCTATTATGACATCTTTGAATCGCGTCTAGATTCAAGACATCTGCTTGTATTTTATGCAAGAGGTAAAGGGCTTTAGTTTTTCGATAGTCACGACCTCTAGTCCTATGATTTCGATGTAGAGTATAGCTTGGTTCCATTTGTAAATACGGTTTTATTAGCCTTTTTTCAATTCCAGTAACTTGAACAAGTGTAGTGGGAGAACTTAAACCTCCTGATTTTCCAATATTTTTATAAACACTTTTCAAAACTTGATCCATTTTGAACTTAGTCGTCCTCTACTCTTTTGTATACTCAACGATGTGGAAAGACATGTTCGTTTAATACCCTTACCATGCCTACTCGGCGTGCTATCCAATTAAGTATCTCGTGATATTTCTTCAAAATTACTTAATTGTTTTAAAACATGTTTATTTCCAATAAGACTTTTGGGAAAATCTGACAATTTTAAAAGTTTATATAAATGACTATTCTAGTCTTTAACGATTTGCAATCAAATCTGATCACAAATCAATTAAATTGTACCTCTTGCCCTGGATTATAACTTCATTCTTCTTCTCGTCAATTTATTCATTTTCAGCGAGATAAGTCAAGAGTCTTACTTTGCTCAGGATAAGATGGAGGCAATAAGTCTACAACACTCGTTGATAAATCTTCTTTTTTGATGTTGTCAAAGTTTCAAGACTGTCAGTACTTTCAGTAGGTTAATCAATGACATTTACTTTGAGTGCTTTTTCTGGATAAGGTTTTTGTTTGTTGACACGTCGACGGGCATTTTGAAGCAAAATTAATTTTTCATCATCGGCAATTTTGTTATTGTTAATAAATTTATCAAGATTATCGTCAAGGGCTCTTTGGGTGAAAGAGCAAGTTCAATTTCCGTCAATTTGTGGGGTTTAGCTATAGAGAATAGATTAGTCTAGAGAATACTGTTTACAAGTCCGGCAATTATTGGCATTAAAAATCAAAATAAATTACCAATCGCTTGAACAAGGCGTTTTCTTTTGCGATTTCCTTTCTTTTGACAAGCTAAGGCGCTTAAAAGTGTACGATGTTGCTTTGTCCACGGTCTAACACCTTGAAAGTTGAACATTACCTTCCGTTAAATTTAAACAAAGTTCAAATAAGAGATTACAAAATTCCTTGTCAATGCCGTGTTTGAGTATAGCTTTCCTAAGCCGCGGTTTTGAATTGAGTAACACGGAAAATAAATGTCTGTTTTCATGTAGCATCTTCAGCGTCATGATGACGACTAATGACTCTTTTTAATATTCACAGGTAGATATACAGTAATTTCATTATCGAAAATATCAGCAACTACACGCAACTCTTCGGGTATATTTTGATTCAGATCCAATAAAATATATCCATATGGTTTATTAGTAGCTTGATTGTACGCCAAAAGTAGAAAATTGAGTTTGCCAGGGTAGATTTGTTTGTTTCGAGTTATAAGAGAACTTATAAGAGAATCTCAAACAACTCTATAGATAATATAGTAGGTGAAATGCAAGATAATTTTCTCATACATTTACTCTGACGATAAATATTATGGAGAACAACAGTTACAGAAAATTTTTTATGATGTGACTGGACCGATGATAATTGTAACGTTTCCTGAGACCATTCTTCAATAGATTCAGCTACATCGTCAATAATCAACCACGCATTTGGACAATACTAGTAAACACGTCAAGTCCTTGAATGAATTTTATGCCTGGTGCAATACTCTGTATTTTGTCATAAGATTCTTGCCATACACTATAGCAATAATAGATATGTTTATGAGTCTCTAAAAGCATTTTATCACGGTTTTGACTTATTTTCGTTAAATGGTTTTTTTGCCAGACATGAACGGTCCACAAGGAAAAGATCTGAATGGTATTTTAAATTGATACATACTCCTCCAATATCAAAATAAAACTTACCAAAGCTAGCCTCAATCTGTAAAATAAATACTCAAAGGAAATAGAATACATGGTTTCTTTAATTCACAAGTTCATAATATTTACAACGGTAGTGAAAAAAGGGAAAAAAATAAACACAAGAACATATATTCAACGACAGAGGAACATAGAAAAATAAACACTTGAAAATACACAACCGGGGCGCGGTGGCCGGAACGGCATCCGGGGCGATCAGTGGACATGGTGGTCACTGCAGCGGCTGGCGATGAGGCCCAAACAGGGAAAGGGCCTGCAGTGGGGTCTTAACTAGAGAATAGAGAATAAATAGACACTTATAAATAAAAATTTTAAAATTACCGCTTTGCACAAGTAAAATAAAATATATAAAGTTTATAAATAAAAAAGGTATTCCTGAGCTGGAGACGGAAAAACGGCTTCCCCCCGATGGCGGACCCCTTCCCCTCCCCCAACTATAGAACTTTCTCCACACTGAGTTGTTTTCTGTAATTTACAAATTCAACTCGATCTTAAGTATGGTCGTGACCAAGTGGTAGTACCCTCACATCGTCTGCGTGTACATAGACTTTGTCCGATATGGTAAAAATGGCATTTTTCTACTCGAGCTGTATAGTTTTTATGCTTTAAAGAGCGAATGGCCATGATGCTTGCTCCTGGAACTAAATTATTTTCTATACAGTTCCTATAAACCCTCATGGTGAAATTCTCGATTACATAGTGTGACAGCAACCCCTTGCAGACTTTTTGGTAGCCTCATTGTGTGTTTGCACGCAATACACCTTCGGACTGGGAAACATACCGTGGGATACCAAGTCACTCCCCATCTCGGATGTAAAATTCAACAATTGATCTGGGGTCTTGCGTTTCACTAGCGCCGGTTACCTGGACTCGTCCCAGTTGGTGTAATCCATCCGGGAGCTAATGCACTATCCATTTTCCCAATCGTTTAACAGATTATCTGGTTCAACTTCTAACATGAGTGAATCGGTTTCTCCATAAAACGAATGAACTAGCCCCTCCGCTGGCCATTGATACTTACACACATTTTAATAAAACTCCGACATGAGTTTGTTTGAAATTTCTAGTACTGCACTGCAAACGGCAATGTTTGTATTTATTACTACGTTCCTTTTTTTCTATATAAGAAGATCATATGGAGTCTATGGTCGTGAAAGATGTGAAGTTCGGATCTGCAATGATTTGGAGAAATTCTTTTGGGTTGGTTACAACGTCACAATGACTCCTGTTGCGCACACTCACACATCTTACCAAAAGTAGAACTTCAATAAGTTTAAAGATCTCTTTTTCGACCTTTGTTTTCGCTACAGACCTTTTCTTGACAAAAGTGTCAACATACGTCTTCATGGAAGGTTTCTGGTCAAACTGGAAGGCTCTATGAGTTTTTATGATATGGAAACCGTTGGCCAAAATCCGCCGCAAAAGAACGTGGTGTACAACAATATTCCGTTGCGGTTCAAGCTCGGCAATAAGCTTTTGTTTTGAAGGGGTCCAGTGCGTACCCATATTCTCTACCAAAGATAAATTATAGGGACTCAAAGAGTCTCAAAGCATCAGTGTATTTATGCACAGGAAAACAAAGTCCTTTACCGAATCATGACGTTCCAGAAATATTTCGCCATCAATTTTGAAAAACCATCCTTGTAGTCCAATTAAAGAATGTTGGAGAAATCTGGAGCAGAAGGAGTGTCCATTGGTAATTCCCATAGACATTGCCGACGGATAAAGGTAATTCATGTCCAAGAAAATGGCATTCAATTTTTCACCGGTGCGTTGTCCAGTCGGGTCAGTTTCAAGGATACAATGCCCGTGGAAAACATACCCTCTCCGTATGGATCTTTCTACAAATAAATGCCGATCCATGTCGGCGATGAGACCTATTTCTGCTCCACTAATTTTAAGAATTAAATCCATTACTAGAGAGTTGAAAAATAAAACCCGATACCTAATCCAAATTCTCCATAAATTTTGTCTGTGTTTTCACAGACAATGTCAAACAATGTAAACACATCACTTGCCAGGTACATTTCACAATAGTCCCACCCATTTTTACACCCTCTTTTTGCCCATACCCTCTTGGACAATTAATAATGGGCAGTGGTGCATTGACGATCGCAAATTGAATTATAAGACTGCCTTGGGATGTAATTTTTCCTCACTTAGCTTGGGGGAGGAGTTGTAGTACTCGTACGGGTATATGCCATCTTATGTTAATAATTAGTAAGGTTCCTGATCTGGAAAGTGCTGTTTGAGGAGGGGGAACTATTAAAATCGTCGCTTTTTTGTACTTGAATTCATTGATTTGGGGATTTGGGGAACAAGCTATAGGAATCTATGAAACGGATTTTATTTAAGCACACTTTACCATTATCAATTGTTTGCCAGTTAAATTCTAAGACTAGCAACTTTTCGGATGATTTTGGTATGATGTTATATGAAAAGAACCATCTACCCTTGCACCATCTACAATTTCACCTTTTTGAAATCGTTCCAACGCTGGTAATATGAATTTATAATCGTAGTAGGGATTGTGAATGTAAACCATTGTGCATGTGCATGTAAGTTTTATTGCTTAACATTTAAATTACACCATTTGTGCGCAGCCCCCCGAAAGTTACTTCCCCTAGATGAAATTTCTTGCCATAGCTGGCCATGATAGCGGGCTTTCGCACCCCCCTGATCAATTTTGTACTTGAGCACCAAACACATTTTTTCACTTTTAATGGCCAACTCATCCTCTGGTGATAGATTCATCGGATGTTATGTGTGCCACGGCCGTGGAATAGCCTTATTTGCTGTTTTAATATGATCAATCGTAGCTGCGCAAATAAAATCTTCCCCGTCCAATGTCTCAACTTAATCTACCAGTCTCATGGTATTACTAGAGTCTCATCGCCCCATGACATACTATAAGGCAATGGCCTCGAGGTCTTTAATACGAATCAAATATGATGGATGAGAGTAATCAATGGGGGCAGCTTCAATGTCTAAAGTTACCTCGATAATCTGCGAGATCGTGATCTGAAAACTTATGAACCGCAAGGAGGCATTGTCTCCTGAAACTTTCTCCACGGACTGATGACCATGACGCTTATAGTTTCTCAAATGATTTTTTCAATTTTAATTCGGAATGGAAACCTGATAGACACATTGGACAGTAATGAAGGAAAGTGTAATTCTTACCCTCACTTAAAACCCTGCTAATATTGGGGATAGGAAAGAAACGTCCAATTAAATCAGGATCTTTGGCAGGCTCGTAGAGAACCCATACCCAGTGCTTCACTGATTCAATGGACGGAGAACTTAAGCAATATATTACCCAATTTATATCTGTTATCTCCCCTTCTTCATATTCTTCAAAAAACTGTAACACTGTACCCAAATTTTTAAATGTTCGTTTCCCATCTCAAAAATATCTATCCCCTTTGGTGTAACAGGATATTGCCCTTTTAAACAATTAATTAAAAAAAACTTTTTCCACAAAATAAGTTTTTCAAAGAAAAGTAAAGAATTCCATTAAACAAAAAATGAGCAAAAATAAAATCAAATAATATACCAAGCTCAAAACTACCACAAATCAGCATCGATAAATAAATGAAACCCAAAACGAACCGAAATTAAAATAAATAACCCAGTCAAACTCAAAACGAGCAGAAATTAACATAAGTTGGGAGCAAAACCCCTATGCCTTTCCAAGGCCAGAACAAAATTTGCACTTTACCCATCAGCCCAGGGCATAACTTAAAACCCTTGCCCTGAGGGCTTTGGCGGAGTATTCTCCTCAAAAAAAATATTTTCTATATGTAAATCAACTACGCTGAACAAAATAGCTATCTCAAAATTTTATTGGATGTGTTTGGGGGAATGATGGGCGTGGGGGGGGCTAGTTGCCCTCCAATCACTTTCGACTATTAAAAAGGGCACTAGCCCGTTTAATTTTCAATCGAATGAGCTTTTTTTGATGTTTCTACGACAAAGCCTTCTATAAAAACATTAACCTCAGGTCATACAACCCTCAGGTTGTGGGGGAGTGTCCTCCTCAAAAACATATTTTCTATCTGGAAATCAACCACGCTGATCAAAATGGCTATCTCAAAATTTTGATTGCATGTGTTTGGGGGAATGGTCAACGTGGGGGGGGGATTAGTTGCCCTCCAATGACTTTAAACTATTAAAAAGGGCACTAGCCCTTAGAATTTCAAATCAAAGGAGCCCCTTTTGAAGTTTTTATGACAATGCCTTCTATAAAAACCTTATATACCCCAGGATATAACTTAAAATCCTTGCGTGGGCAGGGGCTAGTTCCCCTCCAATCACTTTCGACTATTAAGAATAGAACTAGCCCTTTGAATTTCCAATCAAATGAGCCCCTTTTGAACTTTCTATGACAATGCCTTATATAATAATCTTATATACCTCAGGACATAACTTAAAACCTTTGCTCTGAGGGTTGTTGGAGAGTTTCCTCCTCAAAAACGTATTTTCTATCTGGAAATCAACTACGCTAAACAAAATGGCTATCTCAAAATTTTAATTGGATGTATTTGGGGGAATCATGGGCGTATGGGGGGCTAGTTGCCCTCCAATCACTTTCGACTATTAAAAAGGGTACTAGCAATTTGAATTTCCAATCGAATGAACTTGTTTTGAAGTTTCTACGACAACGCCTTCTATAAAAACCTTATATACCCCCAGGGCATAGCTTAAAACCCTTGCCCTGAGGGTTGTGGGGTAGTGTCCTCCTCAAAAACATATTTTATATCTGGAAATCAACTACGCCGAACAAAATGGCTATCTCAGAATTTTGATTGGATGTGTCTGGGGGAATGATGGGCGTCTGGGGGCTAGTTGCCCTCCAATTACTTTCGACTATTAAAATGGGCACTAGCCCTTTGAATTTCCAATCGAATGAGCCTTTTTTTGAAGTTTCTGCGACAACGCCTTCTATAAAAACCTTCTATGTCCCCATGCCATAACTTAAAACCCTTGCCCTGAGGGTTTTGGGGGAGTGTCCTCTTCAAAAAGATATTTTCCATTTGGAAATCAACTACGTTGAACAAAATGGCTATCTCAAAATTTTGATTGGATGTGTTTGGGGGAATGATGGGCGTGGGAAACTTAGTTGCCCTCCAATCATTTTCGACTATTAAAAAGGGTACTAACCCTTTGAATTTCCAATCGAATGAGCCCTTTTTGAAGTTTCTACCACGACGCCTTCTATAAAAACTTTATATGCCCCCAGGACATAACTTAAAACCCTTGCCCCAAGGTTTGTGGGAGAGTGTCCTCCTCAAAAAGATATTTTCTATCTGGACATCAACTACGCTGAACAAAATGGCAATCTCAAAATTTTGATTGGAGGTGTTTGGGGGAATGATGGGCGTGGGGAGACTAGTTGCCCTCCAATCACTTTTGACTATTAAAAAGGGCACTAGCCCTTTGAACTTCCAATCGAATGAGCCTTTCTTGAAGTTTATACGACAACGCCTTCTATAAAACCTTATATGCCCCCAGGGCATAACTTAAAATCCTTGCCCCGAGGGTTGTTGGGGAGTGTCCTTCTCAAAACCATATGTTCTATCTGGAAATCAACTACGCTGAACAAAATGGCCATCTAAAAATTTTGATTGGATGTGTTTGGGGGAATGATGGGCGTCGGGGGGCTAGTTGCCCTCCAATCACTTTCGACTATTAAAACGGGCACTAGCCCTTTGAATTTCCAATCGAATGAGCCTTTTTTTGAAGTTTCTACGACAACGCCTTCTATAAAATCCTTTTATGTCCCCATGGCATAACTTAAAACCCTTGCCCCGAGGGTTTTGGGGGAGTGTCCTCCTCAAAAAGATATTTTCCATCTATAAATCAACTACGTTGAACAAAATGGCTATCTCAAAATTTTGATTGGATGTGTTTGGGGGAATGTTGGGCGTGGGGGGGGGGTTAGTTGCCCTCCAATCACTTTCGACTATTAAAAAGGGTACTAACCCTTTGAATTTCCAATCGAATGAGCCTTCTTTGAAGTTTCTACCACGACGCCTTCTATAAAAACCTTATATGCCCCCAGGGCATAACTTAAAACCCTTGCCCCGAGGTTTGTGGGAGAAATCTGGAAATCAACTACGCTGAACAAAATGAATATCTCAAAATTTTGATTGGATGTGTTTGGGGGAATGATGGGCGTGGGGGGGGGCTAGTTGCCCTCCAATCACTTTCGAAAAAAAGCGCACTAGACCTTTGAATTTCTAATCGAATGAGCCCTTTTCGAACTTTCTACGACAACTTCGATACGAAGTGCCCGGGTATGGAGAAAAAAACAACACATTGTGCCCACATCGTTGTTTACTTAGGCAGCGCTAGCGCGCTGCCTATGAAATCCAAACTGTGCGGGTGAAATGGGGCTTCTTTCGAGTAGTTGCCCTCCAATCACTTTAAACTACTAAAAAGGGCACTAGCCCTTTTAATTTCCAGTCGAATGCGCTTTTATTGAAGTTTCTACGACAACACCTTCTTTAAAAACCTTATATACCCCCAGGGCATAACTTAAAACTCTTGCCCTGAGGGATGTAGGGGAATGTCCTCCTCAAAAACATATTTTCTATCTGGAAATCAACTACGCTGAACAAAATGGCTATCTCAAAATTTTGATTGGATATGTTTGGGGGAATGAAGGGTATGAGGGGGGCCGGCAAGTTGCACTCAAATCACTTTCGACTATTAAAAAGAACACTAGCCCTTTGAATTTCCAATCGAATGATCCTGTTTTGAAGTTTCTACGACAACACTTTCTATAAAAACCTTATATGCCCCCAGGGAATAACTTAAAACCCTTGCCCTGAGGGCTGTGGGGAAGTGCCTTCTTCAAAAACAAATTTTTTATCTGGAAATCAACTACGCTGAACAAAATGGCTATCTCAAAATTTTGATTGGATGTGTGTGGGGAAATGATGGGCGTGGGGGGGCTAGTTGCCCTCCAATCACTTTCGACTATTAAAAAGGGTACTAACGCTTTGAATTTCCAATCAAATGAGCCTGTTTTGAAGTTTCTACGACAACGCCTTCTATAAAAACCTTATATGTCCCCAGGGTATAACTTAAAACCCTTTCACTGAGGGTTGTGGGGAGTGTCCTCCTCGAAAACATATTTTCTATTTGGAAATCAAGTACGTTGAAAAAAATGGCTATCTGAAAATTTTGACTGCATTTGTTTGGGGGAATGATGGGCGTGGGGGGGGGGCTAGTTTCCCTCCAATCACTTTCGACCATTAGAGAAGGGTACAAGCCCTTTGAATATCCAATTGAATGAGCCTTTCTTGGAGTTTCTACGACAACGCTTTCTATAAAAACCTTATATACCCCCAGGGCATAACTTAAAACCCTTGCCCCGAGGGTTGTAGGGAAGTGTCCTCCTCAAAAACATACTTTCTATCTGGAAATCAACTGCGCTGGACAAAATGGCTATCTCAAAATTTTGATTTGATATGTTTGGGGGAATGATGGGCGCGGGGGGGGGCTAGTTGCTCTCCAATCACTTTCGACAATTAAAAAGTGCACTAGCCCTTTGAATTTCCAATCGAATGAGCCTTTGTTTGAAGTTTCTACGACAACGCCTTCTATAAAAAACTTATATGCCCCCAGGGCATAACTGAAAACCCTTGCCCTGAGGGTTGTAGGGAAGTGTCCTCCTCAAAAACATATTTTCTATCTGAAAATCAACTACGCTGGACAAAATGGCTATCTCAAAATTTTTATTGGATGTGTTTGGGAGAATGATGGGTGTGGGGGGGGGCAAGTTGCCCTCCAATCACTTTCGACTATTTAAAAGGGCACTAACCCTTTTAATTTCCAATCGAATGAGCCTTTTTTGAAGTTTCTACGACAACGCCTTCTATAAAAACCTTATATGCCCCCAGGGCATAACTTAAAACCCTTTCCTCGAGGATTGTGGGGGAGTGTCCTCCTCAAAAAGATATTTTCTATCTGGAAATCAACTACGCTGAACAAAATGGCTATATCAAAATTTTGATTCAATGAGGGTGGGGGAATGCGGGGCGTGGGGGGCCTAGTTGCCATCCAATCACTTTCGACTATTAAAAAGGGTACTAGCCTTTGAATTTCCAATCGAAATCGAATGGGGCTTTTTTGAAGTTTCTACGAGAACGCCTTCTATAAAAACATTATATGCCCCCAGGGCATAACTTAAAACCCTTGCCCTGAGGGTTTTGGGGGAGTGTCCTCTTCAAAAACAAATTTTCTATCTGGAAATCAACTGCGCTGAACAAAATGGCTGTCTCAAAATTTTGATTGGATGTATTTGGGGGAATGATGGGCGTTCGGGGGGGGGGTAGTTGCCCTCTAATCACTTCGACTATTAAAAAGGGCACTAGCCCTTTGATTTTCCAATCGAATGAGCATTTTTTGAAGTTTCTACGACAAAGCCTTCTATAAAAACCTTATATGCCCTCAGGGCATAACTTAAAACCCTTGCCCCATGGGTTGTGGGGGAGTGCCCTCCTCAAAATGATATTTTCTATGTGTAAATCATTTAAGCTGAACAAAATGGCTATCTCAAAATTTTGACTGGACGTATTTGGGGGAATGATGGGCGTGGGGGGTAGCTGCCCTCCAAACACTTTCGACTATTAAAAAGGGCACTAGCCCTTTGAATTTCCAATCGAATGAGCCTGTTTTGAAATTTCTACGACAACGCCTTCTATAAAAAACTTTATATGCCCCCAGGGCGTAAATTAAAACCCTTGCCCTGAGGGTTGCTGGGGAGTGCCCTCTTCAAAAACAAATTTCCTGGCTGGAAATCAACTACACTGAACAAAATGGCTGTCTCAAAATTTTGATTAGATGTATTTGGGGGAATGATGGGCGTGGGGGGGCTAGTTGCCCTCCAATCACTTTCGACTAGTAAAAAGGGCACTAGCCCTTTGAATTTCCAATTGAATGAGCCTTTTTTGAAGTTTCTACGACAACGCCTTCTATAAAAACCTTATATGCCCCCAGGGCATAACTTAAAACCCTTGCCCCGTGGGTTGTGGGGGAGTGTCCTCCTCAAAAAGATATTTTCTATCTGTAAATCGACTACGCTGAACAAAATGGCTATCTCAAAATTTTGATTGGACGTATTTGGGGGAATGATGGGCCTGCAATCACTTTCTACTATTAAAAAGGGCACTAGCCACTCCAATTTCCATTCGATTGAGCCATTTTCGAAGTTTCTGCGACGACTCCTTCGATACGAAGTGCCCGGGTATAGAGAAAAAAAAACACAGCGCTAGCGCGCTGCCTTTGATTAAAATCTACTTTAGGATATTGTACCCTCTACCTACCTCCATTAACTTTCCAATCGTCTAACATTTTATTACTAGCTTACTTTTGCAGAGGTTTATGCCCCGCAACAAGGACTTAATATTTGAAACATTCCAAGCTTGTATCGAAAGAGAATCGTTGTGCACCATGACACCCCCTCAAATTTGCATTATATCTTGCACCCCCTTTCCTTCACCCGCCTCTTAAAGCAAATTCCTTTTTAAATTTAGAAATATTAACTTTTAATTTTTCTATAAACAAAACCACCAACCTACTCCCATTTTCATTTTACCCCTCCATCCTAGCAATCCGAAAACACACCCTCATAACTCTGCAAGTCCGAATGAAGCGTCTGCATATTTTATGTTTGTGATGCTTGCACAAATCACCCGTACTTGAATTATTTTAAGCTTGGTTTTCGAGAAGTGCCCAAATCTTGCTGACATAGGAGTGCACTAGGTCAATGGGATTACGTATGGATACTACCACTTGTAAGGGAGTTGAATGGATCTTCAGAATCAGCCCTAAAAACATGAATGTTGCTCAAAGCGGTATTGGATAACTTCTCCCCTAAATCATTTTCCAGGGTGGGCGCTGTCTCGACCTCACTTACTGGTAATTTATTTATCCATTCATAGTCTATATCTAGGCCGAGACCCCACAAAAAAGCATCTAAATTAAACACAGCGGAAGCTACCCTATCCAGACTCACCCCCACACTCGGAACCTTCTCGTGTTCACTTTCCTCTACATTATCTCGAAATTGAGGTGGCGGCAGCAATATATTTTCCTGGGAAGATGGTGTTTGAACCTAGAGAAATAATAAGAGCATATTAGCTCAATGGGATACTTTGCCCTATGAAAAAGAGAATAGTTATAGAAGTCATAGATAGCATACTACTCATTGGAATGCATCATTGTATTATGAAGCATAGAAGGATATCCTGACCCTCGGTACTGTAGCCCTCCTTGCAAATGACCATATGTAAATGCCACACTACTGGTATACAAAAACCCCTTTATATGGATAATGTTTGAAAAAAGTCATGGAAAAGTTATCGAGGGGGGAATTGCTTAAGGCCATCTGGCAAGAAACTCATCCGCCCACGCCAACATTTCCTCGTTTGTGTCCTCTGCTGGTGTAGCTCCTTCCCCAATGAATTTGGCTACGAGCTGATCGATCTCGATATCGGCCTAAAAAAAGAATTTTCCTATTAAGTATGAAAATGATAATAATCCAAGGCTCCTCAAAGCCTTCAGAAATAACGGACTAGGGGCCCATTACTAAACTATGAAAAGTAATGTAGTTACCTCGAAAAATTTTCGAGTCATGTTCTTAGTTATTTCCTGAAAACGAATATTCCCATTTCCTCGATGGGAATCCCCAGATATCTCCCCTCAACCCCATTATTAGGAACCCTGAAATAACCAGTGCTTCCATTTCTACTCTATTTTAGAGTAGACTACTTTATTTTGAATGTTTCTCCTCTAATATTTTTAGACCTACTTTAATACTTTATTTCTACTCCAAATTTGGATTTTCCACTTTTTTCCATGCCGAGCCTATGAATTTTTGTTACCGAAATAGGAGTTTTAGATACAACGGCGGGATTTCGGCAAAAGCGGTTGAAAAACGTTTTTGTTGGACTTGGAAATAACGGACTAGGGCCCCATTACTAAACTATGAAAAGTAATGTAGTTACCCCAAAAAGTTTTCGAGTCATGTTCTTAGTTATTTCCTGAAAACGAATATTCCCATTTCCTCGATGGGAATCTCCAAATATCTCCCCTCAACCCCATTATTAGGAACCCTGAAATAACCAGTGCTTCCATTTCTACTCTATTTTAGAGTAGACTACTTTATTTTGAATGTTTCTCCTCTAATATTTTTAGACCTACTTTAATACTTTATTTCTACTCTAAATTTGGATTTTCCACTTTTTTCCATGCCGAACCTATGAATTTTTGTTACCGAAATAGGAGTTTTAGATACAACGGCGGGATTTCGGCAAAAGCGGTTGAAAAACGTTTTTGTTGGACTTGGATAGATCCGCAAAATTTTAAACAAAACAACCAACGTGAAAAGACCAACGACAAATACAAATAGAAGCACCTATGCACATTTACAATCAAATAGACTGAACAAAAGGCAGTAAGAAATAATCAGTTTTCATTAGGGCTTCCTTTTCTGCATCTTTACCAAACTAATATAGCTGATTATATCAGGTATCATGTCTTCAATGAACACACAGCCTACAAGTTTGGCTCTAGTGTTTCTGCATGTTGAGTTGATTTTAATTCTTGGATGATTTTGTGTAGATTGTCTCATACCTTCTTAGATTACTTATAGCAGAAGCATGAATTCAAAATAAAACTTTGAATTAATGATTAATTGGTATTTTATCTTGACTTAAAAGATATTGTTATATCACGAAACAGCCAAGTTGTTTGAGTTTAGCCTTGAGATAACTTATTTCTTTCAGGTTATACTTTTTTTGTTGGGGGGTGGGGGTGGAAATTGAGATGGCCTCTGAAGATCCTAAGTGGGCACCCCCCTTTGTTCCATGGCAAATGACGTCCCTGGCCTCTATCTTAGTATTCCTTTTATTCTCTTTTGAGTAAAAAGTTAAGTATGAAAGAACAAGTCACCATAAATAGAACAAATGCTTATGTTTTTACAGCATATTATAGTTTGCTAATTTATGTTCATCAAGAGTAGGATAAACATATTGCAATACACTTATAGTTTGTCTCTGTATAGTGACTTGGGGCCCACCCTGTTGAACTAAGTTAAAGTTTTTCCATGAAAAAACTAAGTCAATAATGTATAGTATTTTGGCCATTTACTTGGTAGGCAGGTTAAAGAGGAAAGCTGCCACATAAGAACAAACGAATAAGGCAAAGCAGAGAAAAATAGATGTGCCAACATTTGACTGAGAGCAGAGGAGATTTCTTCCATTTTATTTCAAATTCAATTTGAATTTTAGCTGTTTCAGGTTCCTAGGTATTCTGAAGTTTTACCAAAACATGATCTGCTCTTATATGAATTCAGGCTTTTCCCTGCTATATAAGCTATACCGAATGGCCAAAACGTTGGGAGGCAATGCACCCCCCACCACCCAGGATTGCCAACTTTCTGGTCCACAACTGGGTCTTGAGCATCCAAAAATGTGTTTTTTTTTTGGCAAAAATGTGTCATTTTTGAAATGAGGTTATTTTTTTTGCCAAATGCATTGCTGAAAAAAAAACGCATTCCAAACCTCTTTCAAAGCGGTCAGTTAATATCAAATATTATGAACAAAAAAAATAACCAGCCTTTCCTTTTCAGGTGAAGAAAAATAGTTGTGTAAGAATGGAGGATCAATTTTACAAAATCAGTGACAGTGATACTGATGATGAAAAAGAAAAGAAATCTAGGCTGGTGACGAAACCTGGAAGTTTTTCTAAGACTGTTCAAAAGAAGTATGAACAAAAGTACAAAGTGACGTGGGAAAAGGAATCTCAGTTTTTGGAATGGATTGGTAGAGGGACGAATTGGTTTAGTGCACCATCAGACTCTATTGCAGAATGCAAGTATTGTACAACTACAATAAATATTGGTAGCCAAGGAAAAGGTGCTTTGATTCAGCACATGAAGGGCAAGAAACACAAAGAAATGGAGGGAGAATTTTTGAAATCCAAAAATTGAAGCCTATTGGAAAATTTTTTTATAAGTCCCTGGAGGACAAGCTTCTGGAAATAGAGGCAAAAATAGGAGAGTTCCTTGTTGCCAACAATTTTCCTTTCTCATTGTCAGACAAACTTATCCATCTCCTCAAGTCCTTACCTGGGAAGCATGTCCTAAACCGTGTGACGGCAGGAAAGCAGAAAGTCATAAAATATTGTTCGACAGGGATTATACCCCCACTATCGCCAAGAGCTGGTAAATGACCTCAAAGCCTCCAAGTTCTCGATTATTATCGACGAAACAACGGACAATACTGTTTGCAAACAGCTAGATATTTGTGTGAGTTTTGTAGATGAGAAACTACAGACAAATGTAGATGTCTTAGACTTTGTTACCTGTCCCGAGGGGACTGCTGAAGGCGTGTTCCAGAGTTTTGACAGTTGTCTACAATCGCTAAAGGATGTTGGTGTTGATATTAAGAACTGGGTAGGCTTTTGCGCCGATAACAACAAATACAATAATGGGCACAAACAACAGTGTGGCAGCAAAAATAAAAGCAAAGTATGATTGGGTCATCGTTATCAAAAGATCATGCCATTTTTGTCATCTCTGTGCTCAGTGTGCTTCAAAAATGTTACCGAAAAGTTTGGAGGACCTTTGCCACACCGTGACAAGTCATTTCCGAACAAGCCCAAAAAGAATGGACAAGTTCCAAGAGCTCAGAAGGGCCGCTGAAGAGCAAGAGATGAAGTTTCCAGCCCTAACTCCCACTAGATGGCTTTCCATGCAACTAACTGTGAGAAGCATACTGAAAGCATGGGATACTCTAGAAGTTTATTGGCAAGAACTGGTTGAACAAGACCCGACTCATGGCAACGACCAGACAGTTTTGAAACCGAAGAATCCATACCAAAGAGTTCTTTTTGAATTTGTTGACTATGCTTTGGGCGTATTCAATGACTTTAATACTCTATGCCAGGCAGATGCACCACGATTTAACGTGCTTAAGAAAAGGAGTGCTAGAAGTTGCGAAGAGCCTTTGCCACAATTTCACGGCAAAAGATTGTGTGAAACAACTTGAGTATGTTAAGTCCGTAAACTTTAAAAAATAAGAGCTCTTTCTAGCTACCCGTAAGGTTTACCTAGCACGTAAAGTGACCACCCATCTGTTTTCTTTACAAGGAAAAGATAAGAAGTTCACGGAGAAATGCAAGAGCATCAAGGAGGTTGCCCATAAATTTTATATTGAAGCTGTGTCCCAGCTAGTCAACCGGTTTCCATTTGATCACGACATTTACAACTTTGTAGAGATTGTAGACCCAAAAGTCGCATTGGATGGTGATATTCCATCGTTGCGGCTTTTTTGCGAAAAGTTCAGGCACCCCTCTTGGGATTTTGGGCTGGTTGAAAAAGAGTGGCGGGCATTGATGCTGCTTAGTCCAGACGACAGTTTTCTCACTGGCGGAAGCTCGATTGATTTTCAGAACTGAGTGGGATCCATCAACATACCAAGTGGAGTGCTAAATATCACTAGCGTTCTTCATGTCATTCAGTTTTTTTTTGGACTTCCCTGCACGAATGTTGTTTTGGAAAGACTTTTCAGCGTTCTGAAAACAGTAAAAAATGAAAAGAGGAATGGGCTCAAAAACTTAACTTTAGTTGCAACGATTTCTGTTAAGTAGGGGATGAAGCGTAAGGGGCCCCCCCCTCCGTTCACTTAGAGTAAAAAATGAAGTCCGTGAAATCTGATGCGACAGCGTCCTAACGCATTGCTCTTATAGGCATTGGGAAACACGATGGGGATGGCGATGACAACAATGACTCGGGGTATTAATCTTACTAGTTGGTGTTTTCTCTTAAATCTTATTATATGGTAATTCTCATTAAGTTTTTTCTGAATATAGTTTAAATTGCTTCTACATTAAGGATTTTCTGGAAAACTGGGAGGCAGGCAGCAGTCTACACTAGTTAAAATCGAATAATGTAAAAGATCAAAATACAGGCGCTGTCATTAAATCAAGATCAAACTGATCATTTTCGCTAATATACTCTGCTTCAAATTAACAACTCAATAAAAAAAAAATTAAAAACAAAAATAATGCTTGAAAACGCGACCGGTTGGATATCATTCATGCCATTCCTTCGTACCAATTTAAATAAAAACGAAGGTGTTGCAAAATTAGTAATAGACAAGGAAAAAATAATGGCAAAGACAAACAAATAAATAAAATATATTCATATGGTTCAGAATAAGAGATCTGGACCCGGAATCTATAAATCAAAACCGAACTTAACTAGTCGATAAATACAAAGCATTGTTTTAAACGTCAAAAGAAGATATTTTGGTACACATACAAGGTCTTGAGTTGCAAAATAAGTCGTTTTGAACAAATGCTATTCAAAGTCAGCATAATAAGGCTTTACTTGTAACATGGAAAGAAGTCAGAAAATGGGGAAACTCTTAGGGATTTTGGTATTGAAAATAGGGATTTCTAGGGATTTTCCATCAGCCTTTTAGGGATTTGAAAAAATTTGAAGTCGAAACACTGGTAATATAGCATAAGAAGCAATTTTTTTAACATTCCTGTTCAAATAGTAAGCAAAATAGTAAACTTACTTCCAGATTGTGTCCTACTTTATAATACTCTTTTTTTTGCACTTACATACTTTATTTCCACATTAGTGAAATGGAAGCACTGGAAATAACCTTCTTAGCGAAAATGCTAGTTTTAGCTATGCAATAGTTAGTTATAGCTCTTTCTTAGATGCCAAAACTAAGGAGGGATAGGAATATAACTTGGACCTTCAATATTCCAACCACATAAAAAATAGTGAAAAGACAAAACAAAAGAGTAAGCACTTAAAAGAATTTAGATTTAGGAAACAATAACATTATTAGGGTAAAAAAATTTGATTGAAAAATGACATTATTTTTAGATATCTCTGAGAGGTAGGTGTTTGAAAACTAGGCATATAATTAGAATCTTCAATATACTAGCGAAAATACACAACTAAAGATAAAAACTATTAATAGAAAGTAATGGTTTTGAATTTCGGTATGTTTTAGGAACTGTTTTTTCGACAATTAAAAAAAATTAGTGAAAAATACTTGTAGTAGGTTGAAAAAAATTACTTACTTCTTCAAATTGCTGCAACACTTGACGGGGAGCTGATGGCTCGGACAATACACGACAGGGAGCCAATGGTTGGTCTACGGCTTGCCTGGGGGGCCAACAATTGTATCTTGTAAAAAAGGCTTGACACGTGACGGAGAAACACGTGACAACACTGTGCCGACACCTGACGGGAAGCTGATGGCTCAGATATTACACGACAGGGAGCCAATGCTTGGCCCACGGCTGGCCTAGAGGGGCTAAGCATTGCATCTTGCACTGAAAGTCCTGCAGTATTTCTGGGGCTCAGAGGGGCCATATCATTGCCATCACGAGCTTCTGCAGGCAGCGCAGGTGGGGGTGTGACTTGATTGGTGACACCGTTACGGTATTGCACATATTGGGATGCGACTTGAGTGAGGGTGCATGCTGGTCTTGAATGGTCAGCATGAGTTTTGGCAGGGGCAGCACATTGAATAACTGATGGTCTTGTGGCATGCACAGGGGTCACATCGCTGGCTTTTGCCCTCTTGCTTGGTAACCCCTCTCTCACGCCCATCTTTTACCCAGACACATCCAGATAAAATTTGAGATAGCCGCTTATTTCAACATAGTTGAAAGTTCTGGAAGTTATGTGTTTGAGGATGACAACCCCCCCCCATCACAACCCTCAGGGCAAGGGTTGTAGTTTCGGAAAAAAGCACATCTACGTTTAAAATACATCTGATTTTATTAATAATACATGATTTTTTTCTAAATAAAGCCGGATATTATTTTTCATAAATAAGAACATCCAGGTTTAAATAAATCTGATTTTATTAATAATATTTGGTTTTCTTATAGAGTTGGGTTTTAGTTTTCGGAAATTTGAACATCCACGTTTAAAATACATCTGATTTTATTAATAATATTTGATTTTTTAATAAAGTTGGGTCTTAGTTTTCAGAAACAAGAACATCCACGTTTAACATAAATGTGATTTTACTAATAACATTTGATTTTTTAATAAAGTTGGGTTTTAGTTTTCAGAAATAAGAGCATCCACGTTTTGACATACATGTGATTTTATTAATAATATTTGATTTTTTAATAAAGTTGGGTTTTAATTTTCAGAAATAAGAAAATTCACGTTTAAAATATATCTGATTTCTGTAATAATTAATTAAAAAAACTTTTTCCACAAAATAAGTTTTTCAAAGAAGAGTAAAGAACTCCATTAAACCAAAAATGAGCAAAAATAAAATCAAATAATCTACCAAGCGGCATTGATAAATAAATGAAACCCAAAAAGAACAGAAATTATAATAAATGGCCGAATAAAACTCAAAACGAGCAGAAATTAACACGAGTACAGCTCAAAACCCCTATGCCTTCCCAAGGCCAGAACATAATTTGCACTTTACTGAGGAAATATAAATGTTTTTAATTTTATAACTTTAATAAATTAAATAATATAACAGTTGGATTACTAAATATCAGTATAAGTATATTAAACTGACAATGCACATTCATTTATATTTTTTTCAGTAAAGTGCAAATTATGTTCTGACCTTGGGATGGCATAGGGGTTTTGAGCCCTACTCATGTTAATTTCTGCTCGTTTTGACTTTGAATCGGTTATTTACTGCAATTTCTGGTTGTTTTGGGTTTCATTTATTTATCGATACCGATTTGTGGTAGTTTCACGCTTGGTAGATTATTTTATTTTTGCTCATTTTTGGTTTAATGGAGCTCTTTACTTTTCTTTGAAAAAATTATTTGGTGGAAAACGGTTTTTTAATTAATTCCTGTTCGTTTTATATTGATATAGTCTTTTCGGGGAAAAAGAAAATAATACTTTAAAACTTGTCGTTTTTTTCTTTAGACTTTATAGTTATGCCTGCTATTTGTATGTGGAGTAAAATTTTCAGCAATTTGACCTCTGCAGCAACGCGCCTTGACCTCTACCTCTTGGGTGGTGTGGAAAAGAGGTCGTGTGAAAAATAATTTTCTGTGACATTTTTCTAGTTTGAAGATACATTGCAAAAAAATATGGCTGAAAGAGAGGACAAGGAGGTTGTCTTAAAAAAGAGAAGGGAGTCGGGAAGAGCTAAAAACAATCAGGAATCAAGTTGCGCTATACTTTATCCTTTTAAAGGCATAGGAAGAAACCGAAGACGACAGTGACAGCAACGTTCTTCAGTACTGGAGACACAATCGCAACAAAATTTCGTATGTCGTCGCCCTTGCTAGGAAATTATTATATATTCCTGCGACTAGTGTGACCGCAGGAAGACTATTTTGGTGATAGGCCTGTTAGTGACTATGATAGTGACTTAGAAGAGAAACGTCCTTAGTCCACACAGAGTAGATAAGTTAATATTGATTCGCAATATCTATAGCCACATCCCGCAGTTCTAATATACTTCTAAAGTTTGCCTGAAGGATTGAAGGATTGCCTGATGATAGTTAACTCTGTTGTAATTAATTGTAATGGCAGTTGTAGCATGCAAATTTTACCATTCCGATTATGTTTCTTATCGTGATAGTGAAAATACGAGGCTGGGGGGGGGTATTCACCCTTCGATCTCTGTCAATCTTAAAAAGGACACTAGAACGTCTGATTACCTATCCAATGAGCCCCCTCCTAAGTATATACGATCAGTCTTTCTATATAAACCTCATCTGCCCCCCGGGTATAACTTACAGCCCTTGCCCTGAGGTCTACTGGGGGGGGGGGGTCATCCTCAAACACAAAATTTATGGACCTTTCCACATTTTTTATGGACCTGCCCTCCGAACACTTTCGACTATAAGAAAGGGCACTAGCCATTTCAATTTCAAATCGCAGGAGCCATTTTACGAATGAGCGCTTTTGATACGCTGAACAAAATGGATATCTGAAATTTTAATTGGAAATGCTTGGGGAAATGATGGGCGTGGGGAGGGGGGCATTTGCCCTCTGATCACTTTCAACTAAGAAAAAGGCACTATTACTCTCAATTTCCGATCGACTGAGCCCTTTCTGATACTTCTACGACAAAAACTTCTATAAAAACCTTATATGCCCCAACGGCATAATTTACAACCCTTGTCCTAAGGGCGATCGGGGGGCAATTCCCATAGTGTTCAAATATGTTGAACAACCTGGATATATCAAAATGTTGATAAGGAATGTTTAGTAAAATGAAGGGCGCGGGGGGGGTGTATCTTCCTCCGATTACTTTTGACTCTTTAAAAGGACAATAGGCCACAAAATTTCTAAAAAATAGCCCTTTTTGAAGTTTTTCGACAACGCTTTCTATAAAACCTTTTATGCCCTCAGTGCATAACTTACATCATTAACACTGAGGGTTGTGGGGGGTTGTCATATTCAAATATATAATTTTCAGACCCTTCAACTACCTTCAAAATGGCTATATCCAAATGTTGATCGGAAGTTTTTGTGGAAATAATGGGCATGAGAGGGGGGGGGGTTAGTTGCCCTTAAATCACTTTAGACTATTAAAAAAGGCACTAGCCCTTTAAATTCCAATCGAATGAGCCCTTTTTAAAGTTTCTACGACCAAGATTTCAATAAAACCCTCATATACCCCCAGAGCATAAATTATAACCTTTGCCCTGAAGCCTGTGGGGGAATTTTCCTGCTCAAAAGTATAATTTCTAGAACTTTCAACTCCGTTGAAAAAAAATGGCTATCTCAAAATTTTGATTGAATGTGTTTTTGGAAATAGTGGGCGTGGAAGGGGGGTTAGTTGCCTTCCAATCACTTTCGACTATTAAAAAGGGCAATAACCATTTCAATTTCCTATCGAATCAGCCCTTTTGGAAGTTTCTATGACAACGCCTTCTATAAAAACAAAATATCGCCCCAGGGCAGAACATGCAACCCTTGCCCTGAGGGCTGTGGGGGGGGGGGGTTGTCATCCTTATAAACCTAATTTCCAGAACTTTCAATTACGTTGAATAAAATGGCTAACTCAAAATTATGATTGGATGTGTTTAAGGAAAGGGGGCGAAATGGGGGGGGGGGGTAGTTGCCGTCCAACCACTTTCCACTGGAAAGGGCAATAGCCCTTAGAATTTTCAATTGAACGAATGCTTTTTAAAGTTTATCCGACAAAGCTTTCTATAAAAACCGTATATGCCCCCAGGGCGTAACTTGAAACCCTTGCCCTGTAGGCTGTGGGGGGGGGGGTGGAGTTATAAAAAAATAATTTCTATCTGAAAATCAACTACATTGAACAAAATGGTTATCTCAAAATTTTGATTGGATGTGTTAAGGGAAATGGTGGGCGTGGAAGGGGTGTTAGTTGCCTTCCAATCACTTTCGACTATTAAGAAGGGCACTAGCCATTCAAATTTCCAATCGAATAAGCCCTTTTTCAAGTTTCTACTACAAAGCTTTCAATAAAATCTTATATGCCCCAGGGCATAACTTGCAACCCTTACCCTGAGGGCTGTGGGGAGAGTGTCAACTCACCCCATAGATATAATACAAAGATATAATTTCCGGACCTTTCAACTACTTTGAACAAAATGGCTATCTCAATATTTTGATTAGATGTGTTGGAATAAATGGTGGGCATGGAAGGGGTGTTTGTTGCCTTTCAATCACTTTCGACTATTAAAAAGGGCACTAATCATTTCTGATTCCAATCAAATGAGCCCTTTTTGAAGTTTCTACGACAATTCCTTCGATAGGAAGTGCCCTGGTCTAAATAAATGAAACATTGTGCCAACCTCGTTCTTTACTTAGGCAGCACTATTACGCTGCCTATGATATTTTATGTTTTAGAACCTTCACGTTTAAAATACATCTGATTTTATTAATAATATTTGATTTTTTTAATAAAGTTGGGTTTTAGTTTTCAGAAATAAGAAACACTCACGTTTTAAATACATCTGATTTTATTAATAATAATTGATTTTTTAATAAAGTTGGGTTTTAGTTTTCAAAAATAAGAACATCCAGGTTTAAAATATATCTGATTTTATTAAAAATATTTGACTTTTTAATAGACTTGGGCTTTAGTTTACAGAAATAAGAGCATCCACGTTTAAAATACATCTGTTTTTATTAACATATTTGATTTTTCTTAATAAAGTTGGGTTTTGGTTTTCAGAAACATGAACGTCCACGTTTAAAATATATCTAATTGTATTAATAATATTTGATTTTCTAATGAAGGTGGGTTTTAACTTTTCGAAAATAAAAACATTCACGTTTACAATACATCTGATTTTATTAACAATATTTAATTTTCTAATAAAGTTGGGTTTTAGTTTTCTGAAATAAGAATATCCACGTTTCAAATACTTCTGATTTTATTAATAATAATTGATTTTAAAGTTGGGTTTTAGTTTTCAGAAATAAGAACATCCACGTTTAAAATACATATGATGTTAATAATATTTTTTTTAATAAAGTTGGGGTTTAGTTTACACAAATAAGAAAATCCACGGCTAAAATACATCCGTTTTTATTAATATATTCATTTTTTTTAATGCAGTTAGGTTTTAGTTTTCAGAAATAAGAACGTCCACGTTTAAAATATATCTGATTTTATTCATAATATTTAATTTTGTAATAAAGTTTGGTTTTAGTTTTCGGAAATAAGAACATTCACGTTTAATATACATCTTATTTTAATAATAATATTTGATTTTATTAATAAAGTTGGGTTTTAGCTTTCAGAAATAAGAACATCCACGTTTAAAATACATCTGATTCTATTAATAATATTTGATTTTTGTAATAGAGTTGAGTTTTCGTTTTTAGAAGTAGGAACATCAACGTTAAAAATCCACCTGATTTTATTAATAATATATTACTTTCTAAATGAAATGGGTTTTAGTTTTCGGAAATAAGAGCATCCACGTTTAAAATACATCTAATTTTATTAATATTATTTGGATTTTTAATAAAGTTGGTTTTTAGTTTTCATAAATAAGAACATCCACGTATACCTGTTACAAAAAAACATACTTCTTACAAAACAAAACTAATTAATTCTTACAAAACGAAAATACATCCTCAGAGATGACAAACTGTTCTTACAAAATGCAGAATACGTGTTACACAACAAATAATAATTCTTACAAAGCAAAAATAAATGCTAAGCAATCACAAACTGTTCTTAAAAAATACAAAATTCTTGTTACAAAACAAAAAATCCTTCTTATAAAACATAAAATAATTCTTAAAAAATACAAAATTCTTGCTACAAATTAGAAAATAGATGATCATACAAAACAAAAACACATTCTAAAAATCCGAGATTGTTTATGCAAAATACAAAATACTTCCTAAAAAAAAATAGTTCTTGCGAAGCAAAAACTAATTCTTGCAAAAAAAAAATACATCCTACGAAATCAGAGATTGTTCTTATAAAACACAAAATATTTATTACAAAATAAAAAATACTTCCTACAGAGCAAAAAATTATTCTTACAAAAGAAAATACCTCCTAGGCAATCAAAATTCTTCCTACAAAATACAATATACTTATCAAAAAACAAAAAAAAATTAAACAAAAATACATCCTCAGCTCATTTTTTCCCTTAGACTAAGCCTACAATTATGTTGACTGATTTTGAGTTAGGTTCCTTTAACCCCAGATACCTGCAGCCAACATTCAACTGCTCCTTGGATTCTTGTTTTAAACTCAGAGACACATGACTTTGAATTATTTCCGAATTTTTGACATGTATTCTACTATAGTTATAAATTACAGCATAAGTGTATAGGTTAGGTTACATTATGTTAACTACTTTTAAGTTAGGTTCATTTAGGTTAAGTTAGCATGGCTGTTCTTGTTATCCTAACCTAAATAAACCTAACTTAAAAGTAGTTAACATAATGTAACCTATCCTATCCACTTATACTGGCATCTATAACTATAGTGGAATGGATGACAACAGTTGGGATGTAATTCATATTCATGAGTCTCTAAGCTTAAAAAACAAAAAAAAGATCCAAGGAGTAGTTGAATGTTGGCTGCAGGTATCCGGGGTTAAACGAGCCTAACTCAAACTCAGTCAACATAATAATATTTAAGTGCTAAAATCATTTGTGGATGAATTTTTGTTTTGTAAGAACTATTTTCTGTTTTGTAGGAAGTATTCTTTATTTTGTAAGAATTATTTTATGTTTTGGAAGAAGTATTTTTTATTTTGTAACAAGTATGTTTTATTTTGTAAGAAAAGTTTGTGATTGCTTAGGATCTATTTTCGTTTTGTAAGAATTATTTTTTGTTTTGTAACATTTATTTTGTATTTTGTAAGAATAATTTGTGATCTCTTAGGATGTATTTTTGTTTTGTGTGAATTATTTTGTTTTGTTTTGTAAGAACTTTGTTTTGTAATATATATACGTGGATGTTTTTATTTCTGAAAACTAAAACCCAACTTTATTAAAAAATCAAATATTATTAATAAAATCGGGTGTATTTTAAACGTGGGCGTTCTAATTTCCGAAAACTAAAATCCATTTTTATTAGAAAATCAAATATTATTAATAAAATCAGGTAGATTTTAAACGTGGATGTTGTTATTTCTAAAAACTAAAACTCAACTTTATTAAAAAAAAATCAAATATTATTAATAAAATCAGATATAATTTAAACGTGGATGTTCTTATTTCTGAAAACTAAAAACAAACTTTATTAAAAAAAAATATTAATAATAAAATCAGATGTGTTTTAATTGTGGATGTTCTTAATTCAGAAAAATAGCACCAAACTTTATTAAAAAATCAAATATTACTAATAAAATCTGATGTATTTTTAACGTGGATTTTCTTATTTCTGAAAACTAAAACCCAACTTTATTAATAAAAATTAAATATTTTTAATAAAGTCAGATATATTTTAAACGTGGATGTTGTTTTTTCCGGAAGCAAAAACCCAACTTTATTAGAAAATCAAATATGAATAAAATCAGATGTATTTTAAACTTGGATGTTCTTTTTACTAAAAACTAAAACTCAACTTTATTGAAAAATCAGATATTATTAATAAAATCAGATGCATTTTAAACGTTGATGTTTAAACGTTTATTTCTGAAAACTAAAACCAATTTTATTAAAAAATCAAATATTCTTAATAAAATCAGAAGTATTTTAAATGCGGATGTTCTTATTTCTGAAACCTAACACCCAACTATATTAAAAAATAAAATGTTATTAATAAAATCTGATATATTTTTAAAGTGGAAGTTCTTATTTCTGAAAACTAAAACCCAGCCTTATTGAAAGAATTGAATATTATTAATAAAATCGGATGTATCTTAAACTCGGATGTTCTTATTTCTGAAAACTAAAACCCAGCTTTATTTAAAAATAAAATATTATTAATAAAATCAGACGTATTTTAAACGTGGATGTTCTTATTTCTGAAAACTAAAACCACTTTATTAAGAAATCAAATGTTATCAATAGAATCAGATGGTATTTAATGGACAGAAGGAACTTGGATGTTCTTATTTCTGAAAACTAAAACCCAACTTTATCAAAAAACCAAATTTTATATTAAAAAAATCAGATATATCTTAAACGTGGATTTACTTCCTTCTGAAAAATAAAACCCAAATTTATTAAAAAATCAAATATTATTAAAAAAAATAAATATATTTTAAACGTTGATTTTCTTCCTTCTGAAAGCTAAGACCTAAATCTATTAAAAAATCAAATATTATTAATAGATCCAGATATATTTTAAACGTGGGTGTTCTTATTTTTGAGAACTAAAACCCGACTTTGTTAAAAAAAAATCAAAAAGTATTAATAAAATCATATGTATTTTAGATTTGGATGTTTTTATTTCTGAAAACTAACACCCAACCTTATTTAAAAATCCAATATTATTAATAAAATATGATATATTTTTAACGTGGATGTTCTCATTTCTGAAAACTAAAACCACACTTTATTAAGAAAATTAAATATTATTAATAAAATCAGATGTATTTTAAACGTGGATGTTCTTATTTCTGAAAACTAAAACCCAACTTTATTATAAAATTAAATATTATTAATAAAATCAAATGTATTTTCAACGTGGATGTTCTTATTTCTTATTTCTGATTGTTCTTACAAAATACAAAATATTTCTTACAAAAAAAATACTTCCTACAGATCAAATACTACCCTATCCACTTATACTGGCGTCTATAACTATAGTGGAATGGATGACAACAGTTGGAATTTAATTCATATTCATGAGTCTCTAAGCTTAAAAAACAAAAAAAAAGATCCAAGGAGTAGTTGAATGTTGGCTGCAGGTATCCGGGGTTAAACGATCCTAACTCAAACTCAGTCAACATAATAATATTTAAGTGCAAAAATCATTTGTGGATGTATTTTTGTTTTATAAGAATTATTTTTTGTCCCGTAGAAACTATTTTTTAATTTGTAAGAACAATCTTTTGCTTCGGAGGAAGTATTTTTTATTTTGTAATACGTATTTTGTATTTTTTAAGAATTATATGTGATTGTTTAGGATCTAATTTTGTTTTATAAGAATTATGTTTTTTTTTGTAAGATTTATTTTATATTTTGTAAGAAGAATTTGTGATCTCTTAGGATGTATTTTTGTTTTGTGTGAACTAATTTGTTTTGCTTTGTAAGAAGTATTTTTTTGTAATACATATACGTGGATGTTCTTATTTCTGAAACTAAAACCCAACTTTATTAAAAAATCAAATATTATTAATAAAATCACATGTATTTTAAACTTGGGCGTTCTAATTTCCGAAAACTAAAACCCATTTTTATTAGAAAATCAAATATTATTAATAAAATCAGGTAGATTTTAAACGTAGATGTTGTTATTTCGAAAAACTAAAACTCAACTTTATTAAAAAAAAATCAAATATTATTAATAAAATCAGATATAATTTAAACGTGGATGTTCTTATTTCTGAAAACTAAAAACAAACTTTATTAAAAAAAAATATTAATAATAAATTCAGATGTGTTTTAATTGTGGATGTTCTTAATTCAGAAAAATAGCACCAAACTTTATTAAAAAATCAAATATTACTAATAAAATCTGATGTATTTTTAACGTGGATTTTCTTATTTCTGAAAACTAAAACCCAACTTTATTAATAAAAATTAAATATTTTTAATAAAGTCAGATATATTTTAAACGTGGATGTTGTTTTTTCCGGAAGCAAAAACCCAACTTTATTAGAAAATCAAATATTATTAATAAAATCAGATGTATTTTAAACTTGGATGTTCTTTTTACTAAAAACTAAAACTCAACTTTATTGAAAAATCAGATATTATTAATAAAATCAGATGTATTTTAAACGTTAATGTTTAAACATTTATTTCTGAAAACTAAAACCAATTTTATTAAAAAATCAAATATTATTAATAAAATCAGAAGTATTTTAAATGCGGATGTTCTTATTTCTGAAAACTAACACCCAACTATATTAAAAAATAAAATGTTATTAATAAAATCTGATATATTTTTAAAGTGGAAGTTCTTATTTCTGGAAACTAAAACCCAACCTTATTGAAAGAATTAAATATTATTAATAAAATCGGATGTATCTTAAACTCAGATGTTCTTATTTCTGAAAACTAAAACCCAGCTTTATTTAAAAATAAAATATTATTAATAAAAGCAGACGCATTTTAAACGTGGATGGTCTTTTTTCTGAAAACTAAAACCACTTTATTAAGAAATCAAATGTTATCAATAGAATCAGATGGTATTTAATGGACAGAAGGAACTTGGATGTTCTTAATTCTGAAAACTAAAACCCAACTTTATCAAAAAACCAAATATTATATTAAAAAAATCAGATATATCTTAAACGTGGATTTACTTCCTTCTGAAAAATAAAACCCAAATTTATTAAAAAATCAAATATTATTAAAAAAAATAAATATATTTTAAACGTGGATTTTCTTCCTTCTGAAAACTAAAACCTTACTTTATTAAAAAATCAAATATTATTAGTAAAATCAGTTGTATTTTAAACGTGGATGTTCTTATCTCTGAAAACTAAAACCCAACTTTGTTAAAAAAAAATCAAATATTATTAATAAAATTAGATGTATTTTAAATTTGAATGTTCTTATTTCTGAAAACTAACACCCAACCTTATTTAAAAATCCAATATTATTAATAAAATATGATATATTTTTAACGTGGATGTTCTCATTTCTGAAAACTAAAACCACACTTTATTAAAAATTAAATATTATTAATAAAATCAGACGTATTTTAAACGTGGACGTTCTTATTTCTGAAAACTAAAACCCAACTTTATTAAAAAATCAAATATTATTTATAGAATCAGATGGTATCTTATGGACAGAAGGAGCTTGGATGTTCTTATTTCTGAAAACTAAGACCCAACTTTATAAAAAAATCAAATACTATTAAAAAAAATCAGATATATTTTAAACGAGGATGTTCTTCCTTCTAAAAACTAAAACCCAAATTTATTAAAAAATCAAATATTATTTTAGAAAATCAGATGTATCTTAAACTTTGATGTTCTTATTTCTGAAAACTAAGACCCAACTTTATAAAAGAATCAAATATTATTAAAAAAATCATATGTATTTTAAACGTGGATGCTCTCCCTTCTGAAAACTAAAACCCAAATTTATTAAAAAATCAAATATTATTAAGAAAAATCAAATGTATTTTAAATGTGGATATTCTTCTTTCTGAAAACTAAAACCCAACTTTATTAAAAAATCAAAAAATATTAGTAAATCAGATTTATTTTAAACGTGGATATTCTTATTTCTGAAAACTAAAACCCAACTTTATTTTAAAAAAATTAAATATTATTAATAAAATCAGATGTAATTTAAACGTGGATGTTCTTATTTCTGAAAACTAAAACCCAAATTTATTAAAAAATCCAATATTATTAATAAAACCTGATGTATTTAAACGAGGATGTTCTTCCTTCTAAAAACTAAAACCCAAATTTATTAAAAAATCAAATATTATTTTAGAAAATCAGATGTATCTTAAAATTTGATGTTCTTATTTCTGAAAACTAAGACCCAACTTTATCAAAGAATCAAATATTATTAAAAAAATCATATGTATTTTAAACGTGGATGCTCTCCCTTCTGAAAACTAAAACCCAAATTTATTAAAAAATCAAATATTATTAAGAAAAATCAAATGTATTTTAAATGTGGATATTCTTCTTTCTGAAAACTAAAACCCAACTTTATTAAAAAATCAAAAAATATTAGTAAATCAGATTTATTTTAAACGTGGATATTCTTATTTCTGAAAACTAAAACCCAACTTTATTTTTAAAAAATTAAATATTATTAATAAAATCAGATGTAATTTAAACGTGGATGTTCTTATTTCTGAAAACTAACACCCAAATTTATTAAAAAATCCAATATTATTAATAAAACCTGATGTATTTTTAAGGTGGATGTTCTTATTTCTGAAAACTAAAACCCAACTTTATTAAAAAAATTAAATATTATTAATAAAGTCAGATGTATTTTAAACGTGGATGTTCCCATATCTGAAAACTTAAACCCAACTTTATTATAAAATCAAATATTATTAATAAAATCAAAAAAATCAAATATTATAATAAAATAAAATGTATTTTAAACGTAGATGTTCTTATTTCTGAAAAATAAAACCCAACTTTATTAAGAAAATAAATATTATTTATAAACGCAGACGTATTTTAAACGTGGATGTTCTTATTTCTGAAAAACAAAACCCAAATTTATTAAAAAATCAAATATTATTTATAGAATCAGATGGTATCTTATTGTCAGAAGGAACTTGGGTGTTCTTATTTCTGAAAACTAAGAATCAACTTTATCAAAAGTCAAATATTATTGAAAAAAATCAGATGTGTTTTAAACGTGAATGTTCTTCCTTCTGAAAACTAAAACCCAACTTTATTACAAAATCAAATATTATTATTAAAATCAGATGTATTTTAAACGGGGATGTTCTTATTTCTGAAAACTGAAACCCAACTTAATTTTAAAAAATCAAATATTATTAATAAAATGAGATGTATTTTAAACGCTTACTAAACTGCTCACTAACGAGAAGTAAGTAGAAGAGGGGTAAGAGAGTTGTCTGCAAGATTCGTGGTAGCCGCTGGGCTTGCCCCTTAAATTGCGGGGACAAGGTAAACAGCCTCCAACGTTTCCCTTACTTCTCTTGTAAGTGCATTCTAGCAATCAGTAAAACCTACGCTTCGAAATACGGTCTGTGATTTTGGACTTGCTGTATTAATGTTGTTGCATATTTGCGATGGCTGGTAAGCTCATTTGGAATCCTGTAGTAAACTTTTTGTCTCTTGCATTGAAAATTGTAAAAAGCCATGATGAAGTTGCGAAAAGAGCTTCCCATTTTTTCTGAAAAAAGACATTATGAAAGCAAAAGAGATCTTATAGACAGAAGCGAACTGCCCTGCTCAAACTTCCACAAAGGTTGCTATGGGTGACAATGTTTTGGAAATGATAAAACTGTGATAGACTTGTGATGACCATAAGGTTGCTCTGCCTACTTTCCTTAATTTTGAAGCAGAAGAAGTCCCCTCGATCCCAGGCAAAATTTCGGTGATTGTTACTCGCAAGATTAAGGAAATGTGTAACAAATTAGACATTTTGATGAAACAAAACTTCTAAACCTGTAACTGCTGAAATCCTTTTTGAATATGTCTCCAAAACCATCTTATGCCATTGTCAAAAATGTACCAATTAACCTAGCCAAACCGTAACAAAGAAAGGGCTTCCTAGAACAAGCATGTGGTAACATTAGCTAAAAAATGGTTAAGCTTAAGTGTTCCCAAGGTGACTGGAAAGTTATCACTGCATCCAAATATGATGCTCACGCAGCAGAGGATGCGCTTCGTAGCTCTTACAGCGCCATTAACACTAAGGTTAAAAGTCCTTCTCGCTTTGGAATAATTAAACGTGTCCCAAACGACCTGACCTCTGATGACGATATAACTAACACAATGTCTCCCTGATCATAAATCTTTTGGGACTGCGTTCCTCTTTTGACTATTGTGCATGACCTAAGATTGACAACTTTTCATATATTGGGCCGCTTTCCTCATCTTCTAACTTAGACCATGTTTTTGCTTCGTTCGTCAGTAACGGGGTAAAATTTTCAAAAGAAGGATTCTATTCTGACAACCTTCCTATCTCTACTTGCTTTTACTCCTCCCCGCCTATGGCTCAAAATAAAGAATCAGATTGGTGTTTCTATCGAGATCGGAAAAATGTGTCAAGGGAGTATTTCAGTAAAGTCTGTGACTAGATGCTAAGCAAAATCAGAGCGAGATAATCTTTTATGCGATCGTGCTGTGCTGCCACAAAGTGAAAAGAACATCTCAATTGAGCTCACTTCCTACTTGGCACAAATAAATACGCGCTGAAATGTGCTGAAATAAGCGCCGTTCCTCTTCTACGTATTCGTAAAGAGTCTCAGCTAGAAGATTGGTAAAAAAACATAGATCTAGTTAATGCGTGTAACTCGGCCAAGCTATGGCTTTCTGTTTGGAACAGCTGTGGTTGTCCGAGAGATGGCTTAGTAAATGACTTGAGGCTCCATACAAAAATGAAATTTAACAAGGAACTGAAAAATCATAAGTTAACGCTGATCGAGAAAAATAAAATCCGTATTGCTGAAGACCTCTCCAAACTCTGGAAGTATAGCAAGCCTACCAAAGCTCAGAATGCTACTGTGCCTGAAAAGAAGTGGGTTGAATATTTCACGAGAGAGTTCAGTGCTCCCAACCAAAGCACGGAGGAGTTTTTGGAAAAAATACTTGAGCTTCTTCTTACAAATAAGACGAAATTTTACCTGTTTGTGTCGCCAAGTGCTGTTCACTCTTCGATTCCGAAATTAAGGAAAAATATTCCTCTGGTGTTGATTCTATTTCATCTAGGCACCTGCAACTTGCCGGCTCTTTAATCGACCAACATTTAGCACTACTGTTTCAGATGAACCTTGTCTGCAGTGTAGTCCCTTTGCAATTTTGTGTCGGAAAAAGACCTCCCATCCTTAAAAAAGGCAAAAAAACGCTGCTCTGTGCAGTTTTTGTCGCTCCATTACCATTTCTTGTACTACTTTCAACTCTTTGAGTCATTTTTGATAAAAGACGTAGAAAAAATTGTTCCAGCCCTCCTCGTCAGTCTGGGTACCAGTGAGGCTTAGGTAGAGAGCACGCTCTCTTTCTGCTTATAAATGTGCTGAAGGATATTGACGAAAGAGGTGATTTCTTAGTCTTGTGTGCACTCGATGTTGCAAGAGCCTTTGACTCTTGTATATTTTCGCAGGTTTTTCTTTAGGCCCATTTGAAAGGTACTGATGCTGCGATAATTACTTGTTTAAGATACATGTATAGAAATCTGAAGGCTGGAATTAAAGATGGTAGTCAACCGTTTCCGATTCAGAAAGATGTACGCCAAGGAGCATCGACTTCTCCAGTTTTGTTTGATAATTGTGTTACCGGTGGTTTGGATAAGTTAAACTGTATATTTATCATCAAAGGTGTTGATTTTATCGTTAGTTACGTTTTCAGATGACTCACTGAACTTTTCCTGCACTTTCCAAGGATGCTCTTCAATTTTTGAGCTTCTCCACGATGAGTACGAACACATTGGGTAGAGCTTCAATACTAACAAAACAGTTGTTCTACCATTCAATTATAAAGGGAATAGAAATTCAATAAGTCTATCGGGCTTTGAGGTGTCTTTAGCTAGTAGCCTTATTTACCTGGGCATGCCTATTGGAGCAAACCTGAAAGAAACTTTAAACCTGGCAATGAAAAACTATGCTAGTAAGATCCGGGCTGCGTATGCCTCCCTGGCTTCAAACGTATTGTTTATGAGTAGACCCCACCGTTCTAAGTTATATAAAAGCCTAACAGTTTCTCACTTACTTGCCCTTGCTCCTGTTTGGTCTTTTTTTAATTCTGGTAAGAGAAAGCAAATTCATCGCCTTTGTTTTAAATTTGCCAAGTATTTAATAGAACTTCCAACTTGGACAAGTAACTCTTTTGATTTATGAAAAAATCAAATATTATTAATAAATCAGATTTATTTTATACATGGATGTTCTTATTTCTGAAAACTAAAAACCAACTTTATTGAAATATCAAATATTGCTAATAAAACTAGATGTATTTTAAACGTGGATGTTCTTATTTCTGAAAACTAAAACCAAACTTTATTAAAAAATCAAATATTATTAATAAAATTAGATGTGTTTTAAAGGTGAATACTCTTACTTCTGAGAACTATAACCAAACTTTATTAAAAAATCAAATATTATTAATTAAATTGGATGTTTTTCAAATGTGTATATTCTTACTTCTAAAAACTAAGACCCAAACCTAATAAAAAATAAAATACTATAAGCAAATTCAGATAAATTTTAATCGTAGATGTTCTTATTTCTGAAAACTAAAGCCCAACTTTATTGTAAAATCAAATATTATTAATAATATCAGATGTATTTTAAACACGAATGTTCTTGTTTCTAAAAACTAAAACCCAACTATGTTAAAAAATCAAATATTATTAATAAAATCAGATGTATGTTAAACGTGGATGTTCTTAATTCTGAAAACTAAAACTCAACTTTATTAAAAAAAAATTTAATATTACTAATAACATCAGATTTATTTTAAAAATGGAAGTTCTTATTTCTGAAAACTAAAACCCAACTTTATTAAAACAATAAAATATTATTAATACAATTAGATGTATTTTAAGCGTGAATGAACTTGTTTCTGAAAACTAAAACCCTGTCTATTTTTAGTGATGATATGGCAACCCTGTGAGTGAAATGATTGAATAATGTCGATTGAAAAGTACTGCTTAGCATTGAGGTATGCATAAAGTCAAAATTAATAAAGTAATATCTATTCTCAGTGATTATGTTACAGCCCTATAAGGAAAATGATATAACTAATGTCTTTTGAAAAGTATTGATTAGTATTGGGGGTATGGATAAAGTCAAAACTAATAAAGTAATATCTTTTCTAAGTGACGGTATAACAGCCCTATAAGGGAAATGAAAAAATAATGTCTTTTTGAAAAGTATTGCTAAGTATTGGGGTTTACATAAAGTCAAAATTAATAATAGAGTACCACTGGGACAGCCGAGTAGTTTCTATGAGCAACCATAGAGTACGATTGATATAGCCGCATAAATAAAAAAAATTGAAAAAAGTTGAATAATAAGTCCAAAAATTCCACGTAAGAAAAAAAAAAGTGCTACTACAAACACTATTTTTCTAATAGTATAAGGCACTACTAACATATCTATATCATTCTCATTTTATATTTCGAAAATATTAAATGTATATTCGTTATTTTAAATATACTTCATGTCATTCTAAAACATGTAAAAAAATTGAAAAAATTCCTGTGTTTAAAAAAATGTAAAAATAAAAATAAAAGTTAAAAAATAGACAAAAAAATTAAAATAAAAAAAAATCTTAAGAAATGGGGGGAAGGGGGTCAAAAAGCTTGGGGGAGGGGTATTTGGCCCTTGGAGGTTTGGGCATGGAGGACTAATGGCTGCCGTGTCATTGCCTAAAATGTATACGGCTTTATTAATACCGGGTTTCCCCCCCAATACTACACAATATTTTATATTGCCCACACTCCGCATTTGGTACTTGTGTATTATACCAACCACACTTTTACATTTACAATTCCCACGTTAAATATAATCAGAAATCTAAATAATTATTCTCCAAACATCCCTCCAAAATAAAAAACAATATGTATCTCTTAATGGAGTCACTGTTCTCTCAGATATATCCCTTGGTTGATGAGCAATTAATATGTCAAGCCTTTCTCTCTTTAAATAATTATTCTTTCTGATATCCTTGTGCACGCAATAACTATGTGGCATGACCATGCAAGAATCACGTGTCAAAGTCCTGAACAAACAATCTGTAATCTCTCGCTTGAATTCTAACGCCTCTCTCTAAAGTAGGTCAAATTCCGTCTCTTGTAGTTCTGGCTGGAGTCCAGTTGTCTCCCAAATAAGGATACCCCCCTGGAACCGTTGAGGTATTACTACTACAATGGGCGTGAGAGGAGGGTTAGTTGCCCTCCAAGCAGTTTCAACTATTAAAAAGGGAGCTATCCCTTTGAATTTTCAATTGAATGAGCCCTTTTTGAAGTTTCTACGACAACGCTGTCTATAAAAACCTTAAATGCCCCCAGTGCATAACTTACAACCCTTGCCCTGAGGGCTGTGGGGGGGGGAGTCTCCTCCTCAAAGACATAATTTCATGATCTTTCAACTACGTTTTACAAAATGGGTGTGAGAGGGGTTTTACCTGCTTTCCAATCACTTTTGGCTATTAAAAAGGGCACAAGCCCTTCCAATTTCCAATCGAATGAGCCCTTTTCGAAATTTCTAATAAAAATCCTTAGATATGAAGTGCCCTGGTCTAAAAGAACAAAACAAACAAAAAAACCAAAGAAATAAATAAATAATACATTGTGCCAAGATCATTCTTTTCTTATGCAGCGCTATTGCGCTGCCTATGATTAAAGTCAAAGTGCAGTTATCTTGAGGATATATGTTTTGCTAAGGATTCATATAACATATAAGTAGTTAAGCCAGTTGAAGGGTTCTCATGAACCACCCAAAAATAGGACAAAATTTGTCTATTTTTGTTTTTTGCCGGTTATTTAGCGAATCAGTCGTGCAGGCTTATATTTTTGAGTCGTTACGAAATATTCATCTGATTCGACCGCTGCCTATTGTCACAATTAGAGAATAATCGGCTGAATTGACTGCCTGAGCCTAACTTCAGCATGAAAAACAAGAAAACAAGAAAATTAAAAACAGGAAGTAGCCAAAAACGATGATAAATGAACAATAAGATTATGAAGCTATATTATAGAAATGACTCGGCTCAGCCTTTTCCCAAACTGGTACATAATTTAAACAACCAATGGATTAATCGGTGCAGGGCGTACTCCCCCGGAAAATTCTCCCCAGATCCCCCAGGACCCCCCCCCCTCTCCGAGGGAAAAAAACGCATCCGCTGTTTTTGAATACATGGCAAGTGTTTTTTCTATAACAAACGAGCAGACAATATTAGTCACTGAATTACTTAATTACTCAGTTTTCACAGTAATTGAGCAGCTGAAAAGCACTTACTAACAAGTAATCATTACGGTTGTCTGTCTTTGCGGAACAGATTATTTCTTTATGTCCTCAAACAACTAAGTTAGGTATGTTCATTATAACCCGCTAAACATTCTTTTTGGGGAAACACTGTAATATGCTTACTGTGCTTTTTCCTTTGTTGGTTTGTTCGGCACAAAGCGCAAAGGCCAATCTTCAATTTTTATTTTACAGGAAAGAGATAACATGGCTTTTAATTTTTTTTATGGGAACAGCCTTTTGTTCAAGAACTGTCCCGAGGAAAAAACTAGTAAATAATGAAGCGTTTAGTTAAATAATGAGGCGTTCTTTTCGCTGTATAATACGTGGCATTGTTTTATGTCAACTTTGAGCTAAAATGACTGAATTTGTTTTGTTCAAATCCTGACCAGTCTTTTCTATCCCCTATAAACTAAATAACCCTCTGTGAATGTGACTTGTAAATGTAACTAGAGGAACAGTTTTCATTTTCCAACTATTTTTATAGTAATATGCACCCAATTGTCTTAGACTTTGGCCCAAACTATTACCTAATCGATCACTCAGCATTAGAAAAAGAGTATTAAAATATTAAAAATTAGTATTAAAGATTATACTACACCCAGTATTAAAAATTAGGTAGCTGAGGTTTTGCGTTTCTCGAAAATTATCCACGAGCTATTACTTAACGCTGGAAAACATTGACTAATTAAGTAATTTCGGCATGAGACATGCTTTTTGTCTAGTAGCCAAGTTTTTAAAGAGCGACTTATTTCAGTAAATCAAGTTCTCCCTACATCTTCCAGTAATTTATCATTAGTTTGTTGATGTTGATATAATTTCTTTTATGTGTACGATGCCTATTACGTGTCCAAAGTTTTTCGCACATAAGCTACAAATATACACGAGACTTTCAGGGTCTCGTTAGCTTGTTTTTTGCTTATTTTCGTTATTGTTTTTTCATCAAATTAAGTTCTTCTACTAACCTGAGGAATACCAGTTTTAAAAAAGCCTAAATCCCTTGACATAAAAGGATTCACGTTAACCTTTATTTCCATACACCGCGACATAGAAGAGAGACCTCCAGGCATACCACCCACCAATTCCATTATTCTGCAATTTCACCAATAGTTATGATTTTGTTTCTCAATAGTTATGAACATGATTCTCATGTTCTTTTCAGCTGCAATGTCACCCCTCACCAGGAAAAAGCTATATGTGTTTCTGCTCCCATAGGTTCCAAATGATCTTCAATATCTCCAAGATTTAACCGTTTCCTGGCTATCACGTAAAACTTAAAAGAAAAGTTGTAGTTTTAACCAATCACTTTTGCGAATAATCTCATTTCTTCGAAATAATGATAAGAGATAATACTACGAATAAAGGGAGCGTGTAAAAGAGTAATGCCCCTCCATCCATATCTTCAGCCAGCCAGTAAAAATTAATAAAATTCCATTAATATGTATCCTGATTTCCCGGCAGTTTTGTCAACATTATATATATACACACACACACACACACACATATATATATATATATATATATATATATATATATATATATATATATATATATATATATATATATATATATATATATATATATATATATATATATATATATATATATATATATATATATATATATATATATATATATATATATATATATATATATATATATATATATATATATATATATATATATATATATATATATATATATATATATATAAATATATAAATATAAAATATATATATATATATATATATATATATATATATATATATATATATATATATATATATATATATATATATATATATATATATATATATATATATATATATATATATATATATATATATATGTCAGTATATATAACTGACAATATTTAATGATTCTCGAAAATTTTATTATAATTCAACCGATTTATGCTTTTGGTTCGTCAGTCATTTGCGCAAGAACTTATTTTTGAGGGAACATACGATTTTGGAAGTAATTCCGAGATACAGTTCCAAGAATCTCGAGATTTCAGTGGTAGGAGGGAGCCAAGCACAATAGCCTCTTCCCTGTTTCTGCCTGATGACGGTGTAGCATTAGGGAAAGATAAACACTTGTCCAAGAATATATGTTATTTATGTATTCATGCATGCAAACATAAACCTGGCCCGGTTTCACACCTTTTCGGTTCAAGTTACAATTAAATAAAAAAAAAACAAGTCTTTTCAACTGAAATTAAGGAATAATATTAAAACTCAAAACGAAAAGAAATTATACCTTATATGAAGGGATTGCCCCCTTTTCTATACCTTCCTCTTCACGCTGTAGTTTCTAGTACATTTAGAGAAGCTTCCTATTCTAATTAAACGGCCCTTGTGTTTCACGAGTCGTTCTTAAAAAATGGGGATAAATAGTAAAACTTTAGTGCTAAGAGCAAGTTAGTGAGGAGGGGGCAACCCCTTTAAATGCGGAATAATTTCTGCTCGTTTTGAGTTGTGTTGTTGCTCCTTACTTTCAGTTGGAAAAGTTTATTTTTAATCTCTGATCGTTTTTCAAATAATGCCGGTCAATCTGGCTCGCTCACCATGAAAAATTTTCGCCCCTCACGGGAAAATCCTCCCTGGAAAGTTCCTCTGGCGTGAAATACACCCCTTCCATAAAATTTACCCACGGGCTGTGGGGGGTCATGTTACCCCTGAAGGCATAATTTATTGAATCTTTCAACTATGCTGAAGAAAATGGTAATCTTAAATATCGGACGTCTTTGGGGAAATATGAGGCGTTGGAGGGGGGCTAGTTGCCCTCTAATCTTTTTGGTCACTTAAAAAGGGCACTGTAGAATTCTTTGATTCAATAATTTAATTTCGACCCAAGCACATATAACAAATAAGCACATCAAGCACATAATAATCACACGTAGGCAATATAAGCAGAAGTATAAACAAGTAATACATAAGCAAGCACAAGCAAATATAATATATACTGCTACAACGCACTTCTTCGCATTTAATAAAATCTATATTTCAAGCCGTGTTATTTGCCTAATCACTGTGCCACTGCAGGTCTGGGGCACGATAACTGATACAGAAGGGAGTGGTGTAACTTCCATCTTGTACAGGGAGGTCGGTCTGAGGGGTGCTGATGAGTTGCGTGGCAGTGGCGCCTTTTCGTTGCGTGAATCCTGATCAATTTCGTGGGCTTCTTCTGTTGGATAAGAATCACGGTCAGATGGTGCTGTGTGGAAATTGTTCAGATAGGCTGTGTCAATGTTTTTGTTTTCAGGTATTTGGGTGCCTAGTGAGGTGAGGGTAGGAACATTGACTCGAGAGAGCTGGGTTTTGTTTCTTCCCAGCCTAGATTCATCAGCGGTTTCAACGACGTAGGATCTAGGATTTTCATATCGCGAAATGATTTTGGCTTTTGTCCAAGAGCTATTTGCCATTTTCTGGATAAATACTTTTTCACCCGTCTGAAGTTCTGGGAGTTGCTTTGCTGATTTGCCATAATAAGATTTCTGCCTATTCTGTTCAACCAACCTGTGCTGCATGAAATCTTTTGTTGGAACAATTCTGGGTTTTAGCTGTTGGTATGTTGATGGCAGGATTGACCGGAGCTGGCGACTCATTAGAACCTGGGCTGGAGAAGCATAACTGTCAACTGGGCTGTTCCTATATTCCGAAAGAGCAATATGAGGGTCGGTTCCAGCTTCTTTTGCTTTAGTGAGTATTTTCTTGCAGATTTGAACCGACTTTTCTACAGCCCATTGGATCTTGGGTATATGGGCTAGATGTTTTCAAGCTGATTCCCCAGGACTGAGCAAAATCTTTGAATTCCTGGGAGAACAGTTGTGGACCGTTGTCAGAGGATATGAGCTGGGGAATCCCAAAACGTGAAAAAATGGTTTTCATTTTTTCTATAATGGTGGACGAAGTTTGGCTTGGCAATTTTTCAACTTCAAAAAACCTGCTATAATAATCACTGATTATGAGGTAGCATGCTCTGTTCCACTCGAATAGGTCAATACCGAGGTGTTGCCATGGGATTGATGGTATCTGGCTGCTTCTTAGCGGTTCCTTCTGGTTGTTGGCAGCAAACTTCAAACATATTTCACAATTCTGGACAAACCTCTCTATATCAGCATTCATCTTTGGCCAGTATACGATCATTCTTGCGCGCATTTTAGTTTTGTCTATTCCCAGGTGAGCATGGTGGAGTTGGTGTAGAATGTTAGTTCTCAGCGTGTGAGGTATGATGATCCGCTGGCCTTTCAATAGCAGATCGTCGTAGACACTCACTTCGTGCTGGATATTCCAGAAGGCCAAAACTTCCATCGGGCAAGACTGACGTTTTGACGGCCAACCATCAAAACGTTGATGGTTATATCAACCATCATAACGTTGATTATATATATATATATATATATATATATATATATATATATATATATATATATATATATATATATATATATATATGTCAGTATATATAACTGACAATATTTAATGATTCTCGAAAATTTTATTATAATTCAACCGATTTATGCTTTTGGTTCGTCAGTCATTTGCGCAAGAACTTATTTTTGAGGGAACATACGATTTTGGAAGTAATTCCGAGATACAGTTCCAAGACTCTCGAGATTTCAGTGGTAGGAGGGAGCCAAGCACAATAGCCTCTTCCCTGTTTCTGCCTGATGACGGTGTAGCATTAGGGAAAGATAAACACTTGTCCAAGAATATATGTTATTTATGTATTCATGCATGCAAACATAAACCTGGCCCGGTTTCACACCTTTTCGGTTCAAGTTACAATTAAATAAAAAAAAACAAGTCTTTTCAACTGAAATTAAGGAATAATATTAAAACTCAAAACGAAAAGAAATTATACCTTATATGAAGGGATTGCCCCCTTTTCTATACCTTCCTCTTCACGCTGTAGTTTCTAGTACATTTAGAGAAGCTTCCTATTCTAATTAAACGGCCCTTGTGTTTCACGAGTCGTTCTTAAAAAATGGGGATAAATATTAAAACTTTAGTGCTAAGAGCAAGTTAGTGAGGAGGGGGCAACCCCTTTAAATGCGGAATAATTTCTGCTCGTTTTGAGTTGTGTTGTTGCTCCTTACTTTCAGTTGGAAAAGTTTATTTTTAATCTCTGATCGTTTTTCAAATAATGCCGGTCAATCTGGCTCGCTCACCATGAAAAATTTTCGCCCCTCACGGGAAAATCCTCCCTGGAAAGTTCCTCTGGCGTGAAATACACCCCTTCCATAAAATTTACCCACGGGCTGTGGGGGGTCATGTTACCCCTGAAGGCATAATTTATTGAATCTTTCAACTATGCTGAAGAAAATGGTAATCTTAAATATCGGACGTCTTTGGGGAAATATGAGGCGTTGGAGGGGGGCTAGTTGCCCTCTAATCTTTTTGGTCACTTAAAAAGGGCACTGTAGAATTCTTTGATTCAATAATTTAATTTATACCCAAGCACCTATAACAAATAAGCACAATAAGCACATAATAAGCACAAGCAGGCAATATAAGCAAAAGCATACACAAGTAATACATAAGCAAGTACAAGCAAATATAATAGATAATGCTACATCTCCCTTCTTCGCATTTAACAAGATCTACATTTCAAGCCGTGTTATTGGCCTAATCACTCTGCCACTGCGGGTCCGGGGCAAGTTCACTGATACAGAAGGGAGTGGTGTAACTTCCATATGGCACGGGGAGGCAGGTCTGATGTTTGCTGATGAGTTTCGTGACAGTGGCGCCTTTTCTGTGTATGAATCCTGATCAATTTCGTGGGTTTCTTCTGTTGGATAAGAATCAATGGCCGAATTTGCTGTGTGGAAATGGTTCAGATAGGCTCTATTGTCTTCTCTTAGTTCGTAATCAGTAGAATAATCATTATTCCATTTTGAGTCATACACAATTTTTACTGGTGTCTCATCAAAAGGCTCAATATGCTTTTCGTCTTTGGTATTATTTGGTTCAATGACTGTTTGACCAATGATAGTAACGTTTGCTGGTGTTTTGTTTTTCATCGATTCATCTTTATATTCCATCTTGATATTTTCTGACAATGCCCTTTTTATTTTTCTGGCAATTTCACTGTCTATTATCACATTATTTTTACACAGGTAACAGTTTCGGCACGTAGACAATATATGGCTTACGATATTAGTAGAAGAGTAGGCCTTTCTTTTATTGATCTTCCGTTGAATGCTAATACCTGAAAGGTGACGATTGGATGTATCAGTAGGTAATGTGTTACCTGCAACAGTAGCAAGGAGTTGTCCTCTATCATCAATGATTATTTTTATGTTGGCATTCTCTTTGAGTGCAATCATCTCTGGAGATCTCAATCTCGCATAACCACCAACATAAGAGTTGAATTTTTCGGTATTCCAAAGAAATTTAATTCCTTACTGTCATGACAATGCATGCATACATTTCCAATAGTGCTACCACCTGTACTTGTTTCAAAGTTTAAATATTTCTCTTTGTCGGCATTCAATGCTACAATAACCTTGTTATGTAAACACACTTTATTAAAATGTTCCGTCTTCACTTTTTTTTAAAATATATTACTTATTTGTTTATCGTTCCACTGCGTAAAAAATACTGATTTAATACATGCAATAGATTAGGTTGTGTCAATAAAAAGTAATAGAATACCAGTGGGAAAGTCACATCGTGTCTCTGACCAATCACAGAGCGCTGTCAATAACCGGTCATAGAATGCCAGTGGGAAAGTCACATCGTGTCTCTGACCAATCATAGAGCGCAATTGTTAGAACTGTAAGCATATTTTGACATTTTGAGTTCTGTACAGAAAGAAAGAAATAAATAAAGTTGAGAAATTTCGAAGTTTTAAAAAAGTTTCAATTAAACACTTTTAGGATATTGAGTGTCTTTACTGAAAAACTAGTGCATTACAGAGTCTCTCAAACCCATTAAAGCTATTTTAAAAGATACAAAAAGTACTTATTTAACACAAATATTTAGTTTTTAATTACCACCAAGTAAATAAAAACCACACTGAAACAGTCATCTGAGTCTCTCAAACCCCTTAAAGCTCTTTTAAAAGATACAAAAACTAATTATTTAACACGAAAATTTTGTTTTTAATTACTACCAAGTAAAGAAAAACCACACGGAATTAGTCAACTGAGTCTCTCAAACCCCGTAAAGCTCTTTTAAAAGATGCAAAAACTACTTATTTAACACAAAAATTTCGTTTTTAACGACCACCAAGAAAAGAAAAAACACACCTAAAAAGTCACCTGAGTCTCTCAACCCCCTTAAAGCTATATTAAAAGAAAGAAAAACTACTTATTTAACACAAAAATTAAGTTTTTAATGACTAACAAGTAATGAAAAAACACACGGAATTAGGCAACTGAGTCTCTCAAACCACTTAAAGCTCTTTTAAAAGATGCAAAAACTACTTATTTAACACAATAAATTCGTTTTTAACGACCACCAAGTAAAGAAAAATCACACGGAATTTGGCAACTGTGTCTCTCAATCCCCGTAAATCTCATTTAAAAGATACAAAAACTAATAATTTAACACAAAAATTTCGTTTTTAATGACAACCAATTAAATAAAAAACACACGGAATCAGGCACCTGAGTCTCTCAATCCTCTTAAAGCTCTTTTAAAAGATACAAAACTACTTATTTAAAACAAAAATTTCGTTTTTAATGACCAACAAGTAAATAAAAATCACACGGAATTAGGCTACTGAGTCTCTCAATCCCAGCAAAGCTCATTTAAAAGATAAAATAACTACTTATTTAACACAAATATTTCGATTTTAATGACCATCAAGTAAAGAAAAATCACACGGAATTAGGCAACTGAGTCTCTCAATCCCCGTAAAGCTATTTTAAAAGATACAAAAACTAATTATTTAACAAAAAAATTTCGTTTTTAAAGACCACCAAGTAAAGAAAAATCACACTGAATTAGGCAACTGAGTCTCTCAATCCCCGTAAAGATATTTTAAAAGATACAAAAACTACTTATTTAACACGATAATTTCGTTTTTAATGACCAACAAGTAAAGAAAAATCACACGGAATTGGGCGACTGAGTCTCTCAATCCCCGTAAAGCTCATTTAAAAGATACAAAAACTACTTATTTAACAAAAAAATTTCGTTTTTAATGACCATCAAGTAAAGAAAAATCACACGGAATTAGTCAACTGAGTCTCTCCATCCCCGTAAAGCTCTTTTAAAAGATACAAAAACTACTTATTGAACAAAAAAATATCGTTTTTAATGACCATCAAGTAAAGAAAAATCACACGGAATTAGGCAACTGAGTCTCTCAATCCCCGTAAAGCTCTTTTAAAAGATACAAAAACTACTTATTTAACATAAAAATTTCGTTTTTAATGACCATCAAGTAAAGAAAAATCCCACGGAATTAGGCGACTGAGTCTCTCAATCCCCGTAAAGCTCTTTTAAAAGATACAAAAACTACTTATTTAACACAAAAATATCGTTTTTAATGACCATCAAGTAAAAAAAAATCACACGGAATTAGGCAACTGAGTCTCTCAATCCCCGTAAAGATCTTTTAAAAGATACAAAAACAACTTATTTAACACAAAAATTTCGTTTTTAATGACCATCAAGTAAATAAAAATCACACGGAATTAGGCAACTGAGTCTCTCAATCCCCGTAAAGTTCTTTTAAAAGATACAAAAACTACTTATTTAACACAAAGAACCCCCATGTAACTGAACCCCTGTATAACTGAAACCCCTGTACAACTGAACCTCCGTGCTAAATTTAATTACGTTTAATATCTAGTCAACAAATGATACAAGCATCAGAATAAAAATGGATTTTTAAAACAGGGAGCCCCATTTACGAAAAAAAAAAGGGAGACCCCCCGTGCAACTGAACCCCCCTTGTAACTGAACCCGTGTATAACCGAAATCCCTCCGTGCAACTGTATCCTCTTTAACTGAACCCTCGTGCCCCTCACCCCTCTCTGCAACCCACCCCCCGCCTAACACGTTTCAGCCATTTCTTTTTAAATTGCCAATATTTTTAAAACGTTACTCACGTATTATACAGACCACATCGGCGAGGTAAAGCTAGGTCAAGTCACAATGTCATTCTATCGTTACTTTTCAATTAAGCTATTGAATACTTTCTAGCAATGTCCCTTGTAAGCGTCTACACAAATATCTTTTCGCAAATATCTTTTCGCAAAAAAATTCGCAAATCTCGTAAACTAAAGAAGTAATTACCCTTTTCAAATGCATTACTCGTTCTATTAATGAAACCCATGAAACGAATAGCCAAGTTTTAAAAAAAAAAACCCTACAAATCAACTTACAGATTAATGACCACAGATTTAAAATAAAAAAAAAAAACCGCAATCACTGGCTGGGGTACTAGATGCTTTACGCGAGCATTGTATAAAACTGGGCTTATCACCCAAAAGGCATTGAACTTTGAAACCGCGTCGTTCCCCTGGCAAAGAGTGTGTTGACCTGTAACTACTAGAAAAACCTGTTTGTACGGGGGCGTAAGCAAATTCAAAAGACCTATTCTACTTGTGTCATTGTTTTTGTTTCGAGTTATTGGGGTGCCGGTGATGCGAGGGTAGGAAAATGGCATCGAGAGATATGGGTTCTGTTTCTTCGCAGCCTAGATCCATCAGCGGTTTCAACAACGTAGGATCTAAGATTTTCATGTCAAGAAATAATTTTGGATTTTGTCCAATAGCTATTTGCCATTTTCTGGATAAATACTTTTTCACCCGTCTGAAGTTCTGGGAGTTGCTTTGCTGATTTGTCATAGTAAGATTTCTGCCTATTCTGTTCAACCAAACTGTGCTGGATGAAATCTTTTGTTGGAAAAATTCTGGGTTTTAGCTGTTGGTATGTTGATGGCAGGATTGACCGGAGTTGGCGACTCATTAGAAGCTGGGCTGGAGAAGCATAACTGTTAACTGAGCTGTTCCTATATTCCAGAAGAGCAATATGAGGGTCGGTTCCAGCTTCTTTTGCTTTAGTGAGTATTTTCTTGCAGATTTGAACCGACTTTTCTACAAGCCCATTGGATCTTGGGTATATGGGGCTAGATGTTTTCAAGCTGATTCCCCATGACTGAGCAAAATCTTTGAATTCTTGTGAGAACAGTTGTGGACCGTTGTCAGAGGATATGAGCTGGGGAATCCCAAAACGTGAAAAAATGGTTTTCATTTATTCTATAATGGTGGACGAAGTTTGGCTTGGCAATTTTTCAACTTCAAAAAACCTGCTATAATAATCACTGATTATAAGGTAGCATGCTCTGTTCCACTCGAATAGGTCAATACCGAGGTGTTGCCATGGGATTGATGGTATCTGGCTGCTTCTTAGCGGTTCCTTCTGGTTGTTGGCAGCAAACTTCAAACATATTTCACAATTATGGACAAACCTCTCTATATCAGCATTCATCTTTGGCCAGTATACGATCATTCTTGCGCGCATTTTAGTTTTGTCTATTCCCAGGTGAGCATGGTGGAGTTGGTGTAGAATGTTAGTTCTCAGCGTGTGAGGTATGATGATCCGCTGGCCTTTCAATAGCAGATCGTCGTAGACACTCACTTCGTGCTGGATATTCCAGAAGGCCAAAACTTCCATCGGGCAAGACTGACGTTTTGACGGCCAACCATCATGTACAAGGGATGTGAGTGTTGCTAGTTGGGCATCTTGGCGTGTCTCGTGCCGGATTTCCTCAAGTTTAGAGTCGTTCACTGGTAAGAATTTCATCACTGTATTTACAAAAACTTCGATGTCGTTCTGTAATTGAGTGTCCATGTCAGGTAAGTGCAGACGTGACAGTGCATCAGGTATTGGTATTTCTGCTCCAGGGCTGTATCGGACTTCTAAGTTGTAGGGCTGAATCTGTATCATCATTCGCTGAAGCCGGGCGGGTGCTTCATGGAGTGGGCGCGACAGGATAGTCTCTAATGGGCGATGGTCAGTTGTAACTGACAAAGACTTTGCGACCATAGATGTAGTGGTGGAAGTGTTTGCATCCAAAAACGATGGCATACAGCTCTTTCTCCATCTATGAATAGTTCTGCTCTGTCTTGCTTAGCGCCCGGGAAGCAAAACCAAAGATTTTACCTTTCAAGGATAGTTACCTCCCAGCCCATGTTTTGATGCATCTACCTTAAGGTCCAGTGTTTTGCAATCATGTTCAAAAAAAGATAAGCTGTCTGATATGTACCTTTTTATTTCTTCCATCGATGATTTGTGGACAGCTTCCCACTTGAATTCTGTGGCTTTAGTCAGGTCTCTCAATGGCTTGTTCTTTGAAGATGGATCAGGTATGTATTTCGATAGAAAATTCAACATTCTGAGTAACGTCTGAAGCTCCTCTTTTGACTTGGGATTTGGCATATCCCTTATCGCTTTTATTATTTCAGGATCAGGCTTTATTCCTTCTTTGCTGATGATATGTCCAAAGTATTTGACCTGATCTTTTGCAAATTCGCATTTGTCTTTGTTGAATCGAATTCCTGTTTCTTTTGCTCTGTTGAGAACTGCAGTAAGCCTTTCGTCATGCTCTCTACGGGATTTTCCGTATACTAAGATGTCATCCACAAGTATTCTGATGCCTTTAAGACCTTCAGATGCTTCTTCCATTTTCCTCTGGAATTCATCTTGCGCCGACACAAGGCTAAAAGGATATCTCTTCCACCTGTAACGTCCAAATATTGTGCTGAAGGTTGTTAGGTATGAAGATCGGGTAGAGAGTGGTAGTATCCAATAGCCTGAGCGAGCATCTAACTTTCTGAAAATAACTGCTTCATCTATCTTGGCAACAGCATCCTCAAAGGTTGGGATAGGGTAGTGTGGACATTTTATGGCCTTATTAAGGTCCACAGGGTTAATAGATAATCTGACAGTTCCATCATTTTTCTCAACCATTACCATGGCATTTACCCAATCTGTTGGTTCACTAACCTTTTCAATGATGTCAAGGGATTCCAACCTATCTATTTCGTTTTTTAGCTTCTCTTTCATGGCTAGTGGTACTTTTCTAGCTGGGTGTACAGTTGGGGTTGCATTGTCCTTTAGATGTATCTCACATTCTGTTTCAACTTTCCCTATGCCCTTAAACACGTTAACATTTTCAGATTCTGGGGACTGTTCAATGTTCAGAAAAAGTTTGATCAGGTTCAGGTCTTTGCTTGTTTCGAGGCCAACTATGGGTGTGGTGTTTGATTTGACTATGTAGAATACATGTGATTGTATAGGTCGATTTTTGTAGCTTCATGACAGGCTGCATACCCCAAGGTAGGGTATGGATGATCCACAGTAGCTGGTGAGTCGTTGAGTGGCTTTGGATAGCTTTGGCTTTTCTGACTGTTTACTTAAGTATTGTGATGGGAGTATGTTGACCTGAGCACCAGTGTCAACCTTAAATTTGATCTTCAGCTCTCTACTGACAGATATTTCTGCAAAGACTTCATCACTGCTGGAGTCTTTTCCAATTGTATATAGAAATACCTCGGTTTCTTCCTGATTTTGCAATTCACTAGTGAAACTAGGCCTCTCTGGGGCACCATTGCCAACAGCATTCACTGCCTTGCTTCTGCAGACTTTGGCGAAGTGGTTACTCTTTTTGCATTTTGAGCAGGTTTCTCCTTTAGCAGGGCATATGTGTTGGGGAGAGTATGTGCCACCACAGAAGTAGCACTCTGTTTTCTTATGAGGCGGATAGTATTTGCTTTTTGAAATGGCATTCACTTCTTGCTTGATTTCTTTCTGTTCAAATGTTTTGAGTTGCGCTTGGGTCGATTCATGTGCACGACAAATTGTGACAGCTTGGGTAAGTGTGAGAGTGTCACCTATTCCCAAGAGTTTCTCACGCAGTCTAGGATTTGTCACTCCACCTACTATTTTGTCTCTCACCATCTCACTTTCATTAGTATATCCAGCTGGTTTGAATAGAATTTTTAGTTCTGTTATGTATTTCTTAGGGGCTGCATACTCTCTGAACTTTTTCAAATACACCTTGAATTTGTCTTTATCTGCTTCTGTGAGCTCAAATGTTCTGAATTTCTCTCGCCCTTGATTACCAACCCATATGAGAAGGTAGGCACATAGCACTTTCTCTGACTTTTCAGCAAGAGGACCTTTCTACATCAGTGTTGCATGACTCTCAAACTTGATCCATTCAGAAGCGAGATCATTGGTGTTCCAGTTGATTGATGGTTGACTAATATCCATGACTTCTGACACCATGTAGAATTCTTTGATTCAATAATTTAATTTAGACCCAAGCACCTATAATAAATAAGCACAATAAGCACATAATAAGCACAAGCAGGCAATATAAGCAAAAGCATACACAAGTAATACATAAGCAAGTACAAGCAAATATAACAGATAATGCTACAGGCACTAGAAGTTTTAATTTCCGCTCGTATGCACCCTCTTCCGATCTTGGAGGGCCATTGGTTTGATACAATTACCCCTTAAAAAAACACAAATCCATGATCTTTCTTATGGCAAAAAAATTTACAATTCCACAGTTTTGTATAAAGGAGCTTGAAACTGCCACAGTAAGATTATCTGATACGCTGAATTTGATGATTTGATTTTCATTAATATTCCTCGACTTTTAGAGGGTGTTACTCCTTAAATGAAAATCAGGCAATTTTTCTCAGGCTTGCAGCTTTGTATGAGTAACACTAACCTGTCTGATATTTAGTCCCATCGTCCATCGAAGTGAATAGTTCTAAAATAGAACTGACCAAGAATTGTTTTTATAACCATAGAAAGTGAAAAAAAATGCACAGGAAAAAAAATTCTACAAAAAAGAATTGGTAAACAATTTAAAAGCAAGAAGATGAAAGAGGTATTAAAGAAGGTGAAAAAAGTACAAATCTAAGTTAAAGCAAATCCTGATACTAATATTAAAATAGCTTCTTCTAATAGAATATTTGGTATTTACTTATTTGGTATTTACTAATAGAAGTTGGTATTTACTCTTCATTTCTCAATTTTCAATAGTTATTATTCACTTTTTTTTAATGGATACATTAGATATTTAAAAATTTTTAATGTAAATGAAAACGGATTGCAAATTGGTATGTAAAATAGGGTTGTAAACGAGTATTGAAAATATCTTTTACGTATTCCTTTTTTAGTTACTAAATTAGTGAACAGAGGGTTTCAGCCTTGTATTTCAGTGATCATACTAAACAACGTCCAACTTCTTTTCTTTGCTAGAGAGCAATTAGTTCATTGTTTTAAATTGGTCTTTAAAATTAAGCTTCTTTCGTGGCTTAGTTATTAGTTAAATCAAATAAAAACAAGTGTTGAAGCCCTTGGCCCACACCCATATGCAAATATACCTGTTCCTCAGTTATTCTCTTGAATAAAAACCTGATTGAGTACAGGCGTGGTATCGTCTTCCGCCTGTGGCTGGGGATGACCATCATGGCAGGCGAAGAGCCAGATCTCCGCCCATTTTAGAATTCCGGGTCTTATGCTGCCTGCCCAACCTTTGAATTATAGCTTGATTCATCTGATCATTAAGAATGACATTGTTGGCATATCTTTATGAGTTTCCCTCCGACAATTTTGGAGCACCATGATGTGAGTGACTACCTTCCGTGATATGCCTTTTTATTTCTTCCTTTTTCTTGAGGGGGGGGGGGTGGATGCACAAGAGCAGACAAATTTTGAGGAAGGTATGCAATGAAAAAAAAAACCTATTTCAACTCCTTTTCGGGAAATATCAAAATCCTTGTGCAAGTTTTTTTATAACTTCATTTTAACCTTAGGGGGCATTTTGTACACCCAGAACCATACCTCACCCTCCTCAAGTTGTTCAAGATGACAATGCACCAGAAGACTCGATTTAAAATTTCTATTAGAGTGAACAATAACAACGGATTTTCTCTGGGGAGCTAAATTACTTAAAGTCGCTATTTCACGTCATAATGTTCGTGCAAGTATTTGTCCTTTGATCACTTTGACTCTTAAAAAGGGAAATAAATTTTTTTATATCCGATCAAACGAGTCTCCTCAAAAGTTTATACGGCCACCCCTTCCATATGAAGCGTCTCTGGTAAAAACAAAACATAATTTATTGGAGCCTTATGGCCCTTTACTATAGGCAGCGTCATAGCATTGCCTACAGATAGAAATTAAATAAAAACATTTTTCAACTGAAAGTAAGGAGCAACATTAAAAATTAAACATAACAGAAATTATTACGTATATGACGGGGGTTGCCCCCTCCTAAACACCCCGCTCTTCACGCAGAAGTTTTTTAGCACTGTTTTAAAAAAAGCTTCTTATTGTTGTAATTAAGCGAACATTGTGTTTCAGGAGTCGTTCTTAAATAATTGGGACACAATTTAAACTTTAACGTAACGTGCGAGGAGCTGAAGAGAGGGCAACCCCCCTCATATACGTAAATTTCTGTTCATTTTAAGCCTTAATGTTGCTCCTTAATTTCAGTTGAACAAACTGGTTTTTTCATTGAATTTCCGATCATTTTTTTTTAAATAATGTCAGGAAATCTCGCCACGCCTCCACAGAAAAATCCCTCCTCCCCACGAATATGTCCTCTAGACAATTCAATTTTGGTGAAAATTTACCCTAAACAATTACCCTTAGCATCTCCACGCATAAAAATGATTCGGGAAAGAGAAAGCAAGACTTAAGAAGAATTTCGTACAGGAATTCTGGCAAACTCCCCCAGTAAAAAAAAATATCCCCTGAAAAATACACCCCCTGGAAACTTCCCTCCCCATGGAAAATTCTCCCCTTGGAAAGTTCGCTCCCCCCCCCCACCCGTAAGAACGAATACATAGTTCCCAATAAGAAATACTATACGTAAATAATGGGCAAATTTTATAACTTACAGGACTTTCTCCAGGGGCTGTGGGGGGTCATGTTATCCGCAAAGGCATAGTTAATCGGCATTTAAACTATGCTGAACTTATGGCTATCGCAAAATATTGATCGGATAATTTTAAGTAAAAAGAGGCGTGGGAGGGGGCCTAGTTGCCCTCCAATCTCTTTAGTCACTTAAAAAGGTCACTAGAACTTTTAATTTCCGTTCGAATGAGCTCTCTCTCAATATTCTAGGATAACTGAGTCGATACAATCACCCCTGGGGAAGAATAACAAACAAACACAAACACGTATCCGTGATCTTTCTTCGCGCATAAAAAACACAAAATTTCACATTTTTGGTGGTAGGAGCTTAAAACCTCTACAATAGTGTTCTCTGATACTCTGAATCTGATGGTGTTATTTTCATTTAGACTCTTTGACTTTTAAGGGGTGTTTCCCCCCTTTTTTCAAAAATATTTCAAATTTTCTCAGGCTCGTAGACTTTGATGGGTATCCCCAGCTCGTGAAAAATTCCTCATGTGAATCGCCAGGATAAATTCCTCTGAAAAATCCCCCTCCCTCACAGGTATTACTGAGCAGCCACAGAGAAAGCATTACAAATAAAAATGTTGAAAAAAGAGAGAATTTTGGTATATTTTACCAAAATTACAAATTCAGGTCGTGGGTTGGACCACAGAGGGTCAGAGTCAGCTTCCATAAGTCTTGAAGCACAATATCACTATTTTTTTTTTTTTTGGCGAAGGAGTTAGGAACAAGGAGGGCTAGGGGTCGGCTCCCATAAGTTTTGGAATTAAATATCTTTAATAATTTTTTTGGAGAGGGGGGTCAGGCCTTGGAGGGCCAGGAGTCAGCTCCAATAGGTTTTGGAATAAAATATCACTAATAATTTTTTTTGGGTGGGGAAAGGGGGTCGGGCTCAAGAGAGCCAGGGGTCGGCTCCCATAAATTTTGTTATGAAATATCTTTAATAATTTGGAGTTTTTTGTTTTGGGAGGGAGGGATCTGGCTATAGAGGGCCAGAAGTCATCTGCCATATGTTTTGGAATAAAATATCACTAATAAGTTTGTTTTTGTGTGGGGAGGGGGGTGGATTGAGGGCCGGGGTTCAAGTCCCTTAAGTTTTGGAATAAAATATTGTTAATAATTTTTTTTTAGTGGGGTGGGGTTTGATCTTATCTCATCTTTGACCTATTTTTAAAATTATTCCATAAAAACCTTATAGGCACCCGGTGCATAATTTACAAAACCTGTCCCGGGCTCTGGAGGCTGTCTCGACCCCAGAGTTTTTGTTATTTGATCTTTAAATTATCTTTAACAAAATGACTATCTTAAAATTTTATCGGAAGCATTTGGCGAAAAAAGGGCGGGGGGGGGGGTAGTTGCTCTCCGATAACTTTTGAATCTTAAAAAGGGCACTAGATCTTTCAATTCCCAATCGAGAGACTGTCTCCGAAGTTTATATGACTATCCTTCCACATGAAGTGCCTCTGGAAAAAAATGGATAAATAATAAAATATAGAAGTCTTATGACCTTTACTACAGCCAACGCTATAGCGTTGCCTCTGATAAAAATAAGATCAAAACGCCAAGAATTTTAAAATTGCTTCCTATATTTTTAACCTTAAAATCTTCTGGAGAAAGCAAAGAAGGTTTCACATGAATTTATACTAAAACTACGTACATATGTCATTGTTTCTGCATTGGGTGAGCCTGACGTTTTTTTCCGATGTTTTTTAAGCATACATTTCAAGCTGCTTCTATGTCCGAATTATATACAAAAGCGATATTTCAGTAGAAACATCAAAAAGAGCAAATTATTATGCGAGTTATAGTTTTTAATTTGGGACATATTTACAGAATTATCTGCAATTTGTAATTCAAGAAAGCTTTGTTTTAGGAATTTTAGTAATTTAGTTTAGGGTTTTTAATTAAGGTGACGTTTTAAGACTTCTAGTCTATACTTTACGAAAACATAATCTATAGTATCACGTTTACACCAGCTGTTGCAACCTAGTAATCAGGGTTTTAAAGAACAGCCCAGTGGCAAATATCTACCATTTCTACCCATGATTTTGTTCAGATTCAACTGAACGGTAACTTTTAATTACGAGAACAGCCTGAAAATCCTCAAAAATGGAATTGAAAAAAATAATAATCCGTTGATATTACCATTATAAAAAACCCTTAACTAGTTTTACCATCTCCCGCCAGAAATAGCAAGAAAAATAACAATTTTATGTAGGTAGCTGTAATTTCATTTTTTTTAGCTGGGAGTCGCTATAGTTGTCCCGGCTTCACCGCTGGGACGACTATAGTAGAAAAACTTCCGGAAAAGCTAATATCCTTGAAATTTATTGAAACTACAAGTTGAACTTTATACGATTAGTAACCACCGTTCGGTTTTTCGGCCATTTTGTGCAAGTAGATTTCCAAAAATAATAGATTACTGAGAGGCAAAATATGGCCCCGAAATCGGTCCAAATGGCAATAAGTATCTTTTGTTATACAGTACAGGAAAAAAATTGTCTTACTTTAATTGTAACCACAACACTATTTATATGCTATTAGTGGTGCTGTAAGCAAGAATGGAGTCACGAAAGCCGTATAATTAAGAAGGTAAGCTACAAATGCAAATAACCTATGATACATTTGTCCTCATAATCATCACTCATGTTTTATGTATATTGGTCTCTCTTGATAATTTTATTGCTACAGATGAGCTCTTTAAGTGTTTAAAATTCATGTATTTAACTTTAATAAAAATGGCATGGGAAAAAGTCTCGTGAAAGAGTATTCTCAGTTGCTATTATTATAACCATGAATTATCCGTAGAGGTCACAATCATCAACTGCATTTTGGTTCTAATGTTTCAATTTACAAGAACTACCAGCCAAGAAGCTACTAGATTTTTGACAGGCGAATAGACCGATTTGTAGGCTTCTAAAGCCTAGAACTTAAGGTGGATTTGCATCCAAAGTCAAAGCGCTTGCGGAGACTCATTAAAAAGCAAAATTTCCCCCATGTATTATTTTTTCCTCTGGCTATCTCATAAGAACGAGGTGGTCGAAAAAATTATGGAGGGACTAATTTGAAGAGAAATTCTCTAGTGGTCTTTTTAAGAACTGAAAGTGTTTGGAGGGAATTCAGCTCCCTCCCGTGCCTTGTCGCCCCTGGGTGCCCCATGAGACCCCTTGGAATTTGATCACAATTTCTAGACAAGTTTTTCGTAAAATAGTCGACAAGTTCAATTTGTTTGCCTCTAGGAATGACATGACCTATGCAACTCCAGGGCAAGGATATAATATTATTCAAATTAACCGTTGCTCACAGGTAGATGTTATGGCTGAAAAGAGTAGGCATGTCTGATCTTGGTTTTTCGCTTGGCCTGGAGCTCTTAGGAGTCAGTTTTAGGCCCAAGGGCACCTTAACTTTTATTGGGAGAGGAGAGAGTGTTAAGGAGCGCGAAAATAGGCCAAAGGGTAAGGGACTCTAATATTCACAAAAAAAAAATCAGGCTAGAGGAAAAGATCCCCTAACAATGAGGCCAAAAACTTTTTTATTGACTTCAAATTTACATCCGCAAATCCTTGGGTAAAATAAAACATTAGAAAAGAAAACAAAAAAATAGGCCTATTAGTTCACCAGAATTGTTTTTCAGATATGGCGGGACTATCGCCTGGCCGCGAGATATTTTCCATCAGCCCTAACCAAAACTATTGACTAAAATGTTCATGATCATCTCAGACCAAAACACTAGCAGACTCGTGATATTCCAACAGAGAACCCTTAATTTAGTTCTTCCGATCCGCTTGGAAACTGCATCCACAAGTCCCTGAGCCAAGAAATTACATAAGTAGGCCCGGGGTGACACGGACCTCATTTCAGAATATTAAATCTGAAACTAACTATTTCTTTACGGATCCGTGAAGAATTCATTTTAAGTAAATGCTCACATCGATTCGTAACGAAAGAATACTAAAAAAAAAAATGAACAGATATTAAAATGAACAATTGCGCCGAACTTAGAAATACAACATACCACCACAGATGACTGAATGGAACCTAAAACACTCAGGAATTAAAATGAATACCAAAGGCAATCTTAAAATAAAGAAAAACTACCACAAAAACAGGACCACAACCTCTCGGCCCCTCTCAAGGGGGCCTCAAATGTTGCACTGCTTTGGAGACTATTTTTTTTTTTAGGTTCCAATTTATATAATTAAGAGGCTTATCTATTAATAGGTAAGGCCACAGTGGACTTTAACCCAGGGGTAAAAAAAAACTACAGCAACAACAAAAGGCGCAGCCGTGAAAAAACAAATGTGAAACTATGCATTTTTTGTACGTAAGGGCTTGCAAATTGCCTGAGGGAGCTCTAGATGTGCTAATGCTACCACTGCTACCACCACTATTACTACGATTGAGGCTAAGGGTATTAAGGTGAAGCTTTCAGGTAATGAAGAGGGGATGTTGAACTAAATCAAAACATACTATGTGCACATAAGTTGTCAAAAGGGTGTAGCAGTAATATCTTGACAATGGCTTAGAGCAGTGATTCTCAAACTTATTTAGACACTGTACCTCTTTTTACCCACAAAACACTTTAGTTACCCGTTCTCAGTTACCGGTACTAAGGAAACTATAGCTAAAATATAAATAAAATTTCCAGTCCTGCTGTTATTTAGTTAAATAACTATATTGCAGTAAAGGGCTCTTTTAGTTTTCTTTGCCGGCCGCATACCCAATTAAAATTTTCGTGTACCCCCAAGGGGTACGCGTACCAGAGTTTGAGAACCACTGGCTTAGAGCATTAAGTTGAAACTTTCAGAGTATGTTGAGGAGGATGTTGAACTAACCAAAAGGCACTAAGTGCATTCTAGTGCTGCCACTACTGCCCTTATGATTACTGCTAGTGTTGAGGCTAATGGTATTAAGAACAAACCTTCATGGAATACTGAGGGGTGTTGAACTAATCAAGACACACTACGTGCATGGAAGGTGATTAAAGGGGCATACAAGCAATATCTTAGGATCAGCTTAAAGTATTATACTAAGGCAGAGGGAAATGAAGGTGAAAATTATAGGGGATAATGAGTGGGAATTTGGCCGTACAATATAAACAAAGGTTGTCAAAAGGGTATATCAACAATACTTAGAAATGGATCAGAGTACTAAGTTTAATCTGCAGGTCACTTTGGGAGGAATGTTGAACTAATCAAAAGACAATATTGGCAATAAAAGCCAAAATAAAAGGCAATCTTGCTACTACTACTGCTACTACTTTTGGTACTGTTGCAATAGCTACTACTAAAACTAAGGGCAGTCAGGTGAGGATTCAAGGGAAAGTTGAGAGGTTGTTGAACCAAACCAAAAACAAACTATACGCATGTAGGTTCTCAAACGGATGTACCAGTAATGTTTCAGGAACTGCTTAGGGTATTTAATTAAAACTTTCAGGGTATGTTGAGGGATGATGTTGAAAAATAGGCGCTATGTACATACTGCTACTAATCCTACTACTACTATTACGACTGTTACTACTACTGAAGGTAAGGATAGTAAGGTGACGCGATAAGGGAATGTTTGGGTGGATATAAAACTGAATCAAAATACAGTCTCTGCTTGTAGGTTCTCAAAATTGTGTATCAGCTATATTGCGTAATAGTGGATGTTGAAATAAGCAAAAGGAAATACATGAATACTATTACTACTACTTCTACTGCTGCAACTGTTACTGTTACAAAGACTATGGTTATTAAAAATAATTTTTAGGAAATATTGAGGAGGGTATAGAATTAAATCAAAACATACTGTATGCATGCATGTTGTCAAAAGGGCATGTAAGCAATTTCTTAGGAACAGGTTAGAGCATTAAAATTGTCAGAGTATTGAAAACTTTTTTAGGAACCCTTGTAATTTTAGGGACCATTAGAGACTTTAGGGATTAATGTACGGCCCCTGTACTATGTGCATGCAGGTTGCCAAAAGGAAGTATCAGCAATATCTCAGGAGCAGCTTAGAGAACTAAGTTGAAACTGACATGTTATTTTGAGGAAAATGTCGACCTAATCGAAACCCACTATTTACATACTACTGCTGCCCCTCCTCCTCCTATTACTTCTGCTTCTACTCCTACTACTACTACTACTACTACTGCTACTAGCACTACCTACTACTACTACTACTAATACTACAGCTACTGCTTCTACTAAGGCTAAGGGTAATAAAAATTTCAGGGAGTGTTATGGGGTAGTTGAACTAACCCAAAACACACTCTGTACATGCAGGATGTCAAAGGGACATATCGGCGGTATCTCAGGAACAGCTAAAGGTAATTGGTTGAAGCTGTTAATGAACGTTGATGTAGATTTAAAACTAAATTAAAACACACCATAAGTACACACTAAAACTACTGCTAGCCCTACTACTGCTGCTACTACTACTACTACTACTGCTACTACTACTACTACTACTACTACTACTACTACTACTACTCCTACTAAGTCTAAGGTGAAAATTTCAGGGAATGTTGAGGGGGAAGTTGAACTCAATCGAAACCTAATATGCGCATGTACGAAGTCAAAAGGATGTATCAGCAACAACTCGGGAACAGTATAAAGTGTTAAGTAAAGTGCATGTTGAGGGAAATTTTGAACAGACCGAAAGGCAATATGGGCACGCTATTGCTGCTACTTTCGCTACTACTGCTACTACTGCTAATGCTACTACCACTACTACTACTACTATTAATGCTATTACTATTACCACTACTACTACTACTCCTACTACCACTACTACTACTACCATTACTACTACTACTACTACTACTACTACTACTACTACTACTACTACTACTGCTACCGCTACTACTACAGCTACTACTACTACTACTACGACTACTACTGCTGCTGCTGCTACTGTAAATGTTACTACCGCTTCTGCTGCTACTAAAGTTAAGCGCATTAAGGCAAAATTTCACGTAATGTCGAGTACATGTGGGCTGTCAAAAGGGCATATCAGAAATATCCCGGGAAAGGCTTAGGGTATTAATTTGAAACTTTCAGGTAATGTCGAGGTGGATATTGAAGCAGTCAAAACGCACTATGTTCACTCTAACAATATTCATACTACTAATACTGCTTCGACTACTACTGCAACTGAGGCTAGAGATATTCAGGGTAAAATTCCGAGATATATTTAGACAGATGTTAAACTAAATCAAAGACACTATGTGCATTTCAAGAATTATTAACGAGGATGTTAAACTAGCCAAAATGTAATATTATTCACAATACTACTACTACTAGTACTACTGCTACTTCTGCTACTACTGCTAAAACAACTACGACTAGTACTGAGGCTTAGGCTATTAAGATGAAACTTTCAGGGATTGCTTAGGGATTGTCAAAAAAGTGTATCAGTGGTATCCCAAGAACGGCTAATATTATTAAGTTGAAACATTCAGGGCACGTTCAAGGGGAGGTTGAACTAAACCAAAGGTACTATTTGCCCATGTTCATGCCGGTTGTAAGTAAACGTGCATGTAATATCTCAAGAACGGCTGAGGGTATTAAGTTGAAAAAGACATAATTTCCAGAACTTCAACTAAGTTGAAAAAAATGGCTATCTCAAAATTTTGATTGTATGTGTTTGGGGAAATGGTGATCGTCATAGGGGGTTAGTTGCCCTCCAATTATTTTCAACTATTAAAAAGGGCACTAGCCATTTCAATATCCAATCGAATGAGCCCCGTTTTTAAGTTTCTACCACAAAGCTTTCAATAAAAACCTTATATACCCCCAGTACATAACTTATAACCCTTGCCCTGAAGACTGTGGGGAGATTGTCCGGCTCAAAGATATAATTTCCAAGACTTTCAACTACGTTGAACAAAATGGTTATATCAAAGTTTTAATTGCATGTGTTTGGGTAAAGGTGGGCGTGGAAGGGGTGTTAGTTGCCTTCCAATCACTTTTGACTATTAAAAAGGGCACTAGCCATTTCAATTTCCAATCGAATGAGACCCTTTTGTAGTTTCTACAACAACGCTTTCTATAAAAACCTTATATGTCCCCAGGACGTAACTTACAACCCTTGCCCTAAGGGCTGTGGAGGGTGGTTGTCATCCTCAAAGACCTAATTTCCAGAACTTTCAAATACGTGAACAAAATGGCTATCTCAAAGTTGTGATTGGATGTGTTTGGGGAAAAATGGGCGTGAGAGGGGGGTTAGTTACCCTCCAATCACTTTTGACTATTAAAAAGGGTACTAGCCCTTAGAATTCCCAGTCGAATGAACCCTTTTTGAAGTTTCTACTACAAAGCATTCTATAAAAACTTTATATGCCCCCAGCGCATAACTTACAACCCTTACTCTGAGGGCTGTGTGAGGAGGGTCCTCCTCAAAAACATAATTTCCAGAACTTTCAACTACGTTGAACAAAATGGCTATCTCAAAATTTTTATTGTATGTGTTTGGGGACATGGTGGGCGTGGAAGGAGTGTTAGTTGCCATTCAATCACTTTGGGCTAGTAAAAAGGACGCTAGCCATTCCAATTTCCAATCAAATGAGTCCTTTTCGTAGTTTCTACGACAACTCCTTCGATACGAAGTGCCCTGGTCTAAAGGAAAAAAAAATAATACATTGTGCCAACATCGTTCTTTACTTAGGCAGCGCTATTGCACTGCCTATGATAATTCTGAACAACGATATTCCTAGAACAAATTCTAAAAGCCCAATCAACTAATAATGAAATCGCAACTCCTCTTTTCACTGAAACCGGGTGGCACGAGTGAAAATTTAGTTGGTTGTTGCTATGCGTAGGTTCTCTAAATATTCAGAAAAGCAAATAGTTATCCCTTTATTAACAAAACATCCAGAAATGGTAGCCTGTTATTTTCTTCAAACTCAAGTGTAAATTTAATGCCTTTTAAAAGCTATTTAAATGTTCAAGAAAAAAATTTGAGGACATGAATCCGTGCTTTCACGTACAAACTAAGTCAACCATGAATCTACCCCAAAACAAGGGGAAAGTCTGAAACTCTGTATTGTGGACGTTTCAACAAACTTCAGTCATCAAAATTAATTTTGATGAATAAATTTAATCTTGACGAATTTTACAAAATTTGGAAGCGCCATAAAAAGCCAATTCTATCAAGGTTTTGGCTACAACTAGCCCTCCTCGCTCCTTAGTTGCAGGTCGTTACTACGAACGGTTTGATTGGAAAAGAACTGGTCCCTTTTCGTTTAATCGGAGTCACAGATGCCTTAAGAAAGCATTAATCAAACTTCAGAGTGAAGGCGGGAAGGTTGAAGGGTTGTAAGCACCCTCCGACATACGGTAATGTCCGTTCATTTAAAGTTCAAAATCCATTTTTATTTTCTTCTAAAAGGACTTTTTTTACTCTTAAAAAGAAAATTGACCGCTCTCTATGTATTTGAAAAAGTTTATATTACCGAAGTCTTCATTTACTGTAGTCAACCTTGGATGAAATCTCTTCAAACCTAGCAATTAAGTCAAAGTCGTGATCTTCTATCAACTCTCCTTACTTTGAATCATTTGTTAAAAATAGAAAAGTAATAATTATTTTGACACTTAAATACCTAGGTATGTTGAATTTTGACGCATCTTCACATGAGTGAGTTAAGTCGGTTTTTTTTAGCGGAACTTTTGCACACCATGACTTTACATACATGTTTGTTTTTTTTTACTTGATTTTCCAATTTGGAACAGCTAGTCACGTACTCTAGACTGCTCAAGACTCATTTCGAGGGAGTTTCAAATGTCTAACTTCCAAAGGAGAGGTTATTACTAGACCCAGAAGCCGCGCCGAAAAGTCGGCGGCGCGCCGCCGAAAAAAAACGGTGGCGCGCCGCCGAGCGTGCATCAGCGCGCTGACGCCGCCGCTGATTCTACCGGCGGCGGGGTCACAAATACGCCACCGTTTTTTGTTTTTTTTTGTCTCTTTTGCTTATCGATATCGACCTTCGGGCTTCAACCTTCATCCCGGCTAATCTGTTTCTTACGGATAAATACGGTCATCTTGGGCTCACTTTGCATTTCGGTTTGTAGGAAGAAGAAGAAGAAATTTTTCTTGAAAAGAAAAATCTACCTTCCACTTCAAAACTTTTTTCATTTTTCTTTCTGATTTCTTGGATGACAAGAGCTAGGTAATAGGGCATTGAGCAATACAGTGTGTTATCATAGGCAGCGCAACCGCGCTGCCTAAGTAAAGAACAATGTTGGCACAATGCATTATTTTTTTTTGTTTTTTTTTCATACCAGGGCAATTCGTATCGAAGGAGTTGTCGTAAAAACTTCGAAAAGGGCTCATTCGATTGGAAATTGGAAACACTAGTGCCCTTTTTAATAGTCGAAAGTGATTGGAAGGCAGCTAACACCCCTTCAACGCCCACCGTTTCCCCAAACACATCAAATCAAAATTTTAAGATAGCCATTTTGTTCAGAGTAACTGATCTCCAGAGAGAAAATATGTTTTTGAGGAGGTTACTGCCCCACAATCCTTAGGGCAAGGGTTTTAAGTTATGCCCTGGGAGTATATAAGAACGATGTTGGCAAAATGTATTATTTATTATTTTTTCCTTTAAACTAGGGCACTTCGTATCGAAGAAGTTGTCGTAGAAACTTCGAAAAGGGCTCTTTCAATCGGAAATTGGAGTGGCTTGTGCCCTTTTTAGTAGTCGAAAGTGACTGGAAGGCAACTAACACCCCATCCACGCCCACATTTCCCGAAACACATCCAATTAAAATTTTGAGATAGCCATTTTATTTAACGTAGTAGAAAGTTCTGGAAATTAGGTCTTAGAGGATGACAACCACCCTCAAAGTCCTTAGGGTAAGGGCTATAATTTATGCCCTGGGGACATATAAGGTGTTTATAGAAAGTGTTGTTAGAGAAACTCAAAAAGGGATTATTTATTTGGAAATCGAAAGGCCTAGTGCCCTTTTTAGTAATCAAAAGTGATTGGAAGGCTTGACATTTTTATTGTAAAGATCGATGTGGGTATAATGTATCATTTTGTTGTTGTTGTTGTTGTTTAGACCAGGGCACTTCGTATCGAAGGAGTTGTCGTAGGAACTTCGAAAAGGACTCATTCGATTGAAAATAGAAAGGGCTGATGTCCTTTCTAATAGTCGAAATTGATTGGAGGGAAACTAATCCCCCTCCCACGCCCACTCTCCCATTTGATTTTATGTTTAAAAAGTAAATTTTGCCTTAAGATTAAATCAAAATGCACTGTGATCATGCTAATTCCCAATAAAGCATCTCAGCAGTATCCCAAGAACGACTGAGGGTATTATGTTCAAACTTCGGGGCTACTTCTGCTCTTAAAATTTAACCAAATCAAAATAGCGTAACTGTATCCAAGCTATCAAAGAAAGTAAACAGATTTTTTTGCGAATGGTATCAAGTTTTCTATTTCAGGTCAACTAGAGGAGATATGAAACTAAATTAAACACTACTATTTGTGTCCAGATTTTTAAAAGGGTCTATGTTAGTAGTATGTTAACTTATACTTTGCTCTCTCTATGTTCCATCCTGTGTTATTTGCGTACGGCACGTTCCCTGGCACCTTTCCATGGCAGATTACCAGACTAGTTATTTGGCAGTGTATAATGTGGTCAAACAGGTTTTTTTCTGTTTTTGTCGTCAATTGTACAATGAATGTACGTCATGAGTTCACGTGCACATTCTTAAAAAACTGGTACTTTTAGAAAGGGGTAATGAGCTTTGCGAATTGGAGTGTAGGATTCGCGAATTTGATCCTATTAAGGATTTACTTGAAATAAAAAAAATTAACAAGAAATGGCTGAAAAGTGTTTTGGGTGAAATGGAGTGATTGTGTACTTTATAATACACATGGGGTGTTTGGACAGTGTTGTCAATTTAAAATAGTTTAACGTTCCCTTCGTTCCCCATTTCTTAGAGCAGGGGGGGGGTCAATTTTGGAGGGAAAATCAAAAATGCTCAGAATCGAAAATAAATGGGATCTGCCTCAAGGGGAAGGCTCAGAGGCCCATCATTCCCCCATTTCTGAGGGCAGAGGAGGGGGGGGTCAATTTTGGAGGGAAAATCGAAAATACTCAGAATCGAAAATAACTGGGTTGTCCCACAAGGGGAAGGCACTTAGTCCCTTCGTCCCCCCTTTTCTGTGGGCAGGGGAGGGGGGGGGTCAGTTTTGGAGGGAAAATCAAAAATGCTCACAATCGAAAATAAATGGGATCTGCCTCAAGGGCAAGGCTCAGAGACCCTTCGTTCCCCCATTTCTGAGGGCAGGGGAGGGGAGGGTCAATTTTGGAGGGGAAATCAAAAATGCTCAGAATCGAAAATAAATGGGATCTGCCTCACGGGCACGGCACCGAGACCCTTCGTCCCCCAATTTGGGCGGGCACGGGAGGGGGGGGGTCAATTTGTGAGGGAAAACCAAAAATACTCAGAATCGCAAATATATAGAATCTGCCTCAAGGGTCAGGCGCAGTGGCCCTTACTGCCCCCCTTTCTGAGGGCAAGGGAGGGGGGGTCAATTTTGGAGGGAAAACCAAAAATACTCAGAATCGAAAATAAACGGGATCTGCCTCAAGGGGAAGGCTCAGAGGCCCCTCCTTCCCCCATTTCTGAGGGCAGGGGAGGGGGGGGTCAATTTAGGAGGGGGAAAAAAATGTTCAGAATCGAAGATAATTTCTATTCATCTTAGTTTTTAACGATGCTCCTTATTTCCAGTTGAAAATGCTTATTTTTTAATTTAATTGGGAATGAAAAGTCAAACTCTAACATAAAGAACAAGGTATTTTGGAGGGGGTATCTGATGAAATAATTTAGGTCGTATGATCAATTTAATTATTTCTAAATTCAATAGTTTTTCAGTAAGGACACTCGATATCCTAAAAGTGTTTGATTCAAACTTTTACCTTGAGCATCGATGTTGTTAGCAGAATTTCAAAAAAAGGATCGTTTATGAGGGCTGGCGTATCTGATGAAATAATTTAGGTCGTATGATCAATTTAATTTATTTTTTAATTCAGTAGTTTTTCAGTAAGGACACTCGATATCCTAAAAGTGTTTAATTCAAACTTTTACCTTGAACATCTATGCTGTTAGCAGAATTTCAAAAAAGGATCGTTTATGAGTACTGGCGTATCTGATGAATTAATTTAGGTCGTATGATCAATTTAATTTATTTTTTAATTTAGTAGTTTTTCAGTAAGGACACTCGATATCCTAAAAGTGTTTGATTCAAACTTTTACCTTGAGCATCTATGTTGTTAGCAGAATTTCAAAAAGGATCGTTTATGAGTGCTGGCGTATCTGATGAAATAATTTAGGTCGTATGATCAATTTAATTTATTTTTTAATTCAATAGTTTTTTTCAGTAAGGACACTCGATATCCTAAAAGTGTTTGATTCAAACTTTTACGTTGAGAATCAATGTTGTTGGGTCCCAGACCACCAGCCTGAAGGGTTGAAATTTACTAGCTCATTATTGGAGTCATATTGTAACAGCCTGTATGCTCAAAATCCAAGAGCTCATTAGTCGGGTTCCATTCTAACAGCATCACTGGTGGAAATACACGAGCTCAAACGTTAGGTCTCAGTCGACCAGCCTGAATGGTGGAAATTAACCATCTTAGAAGTGTGGGTCGTAGTCTAACAGCCTGATATGTTGACATTCACGAGCAGAAACGTGAGGTATTATTCAGTGTCCAGAGTGGAGCGTTGGGGTCCGACTATCTGGGCTTTATATGTCAAGGGCTCAATGCTAAGCGATGGACATCAACTCGATTGGGACGATTGGGACCCCATTGTGAAAATGGAAAACAAAAAACAAAAATATATTGTTGGTATGTGTGTAGAGCATGGCATGGCTACCGCTAGGGCAACAGTCTAACCCTTGACGGTTTTAGGTATCCGTGAATAAGTTCTAAGGCGAGAGTGGAAGTTGGGACAAATTTTTGGAGGTGCCCACCTCATCTGCCCAGAGTCTCAGGCAAGTGACCCTAAATTTGAAAAAGTCGAAATTGGCTCAGATTTTCTAAACTGAGCTGAGACAATGAATAGATACTATTGGGAAAGGGATTGGAGACGCTGGGCATCCGTGAACCAGTGCTAAATTGAGAGAAGAATTTGGGACAATATTTGGGGGTGCCCACCCGCCCAGAGTCTCCGGCAAGTGACCAAAAAATTTAAAAAACACACAGAGACGACAGACACACAGAGACGAATCACACACAGAGAGGACAAACACACAGACACGACACATAGAGACGAAATATGCACGGAGAGGATACACACACACAGAGTCAACACACACAGAGAGACGAGACAAACACAAAGAAATGACAAACACACATAGAGACGACACACACAAAGAGACGTCACACACACACAGATAAGAAACACACAAAGAGACGTCACACGCACAGAGAGGACAAACACACAGAAACGACATACACACACAGAGACGACCCACATATAGAGACAACACACACATAGAGATTACACATATACGGATATGACCCACCCACAGAGGCTATACATGAAGTGAGACAACACAAAAATAAACACTCACCAAACACATGCCGACACTCAACATACAAAGAGACCACAGAAACACAGAGTATACACACACATACACCAGCACTAAACACTAACATAATGCATAGAGATGACACGTGCACAGAGACGATACACACAGACAGAGTCAACAAACACAGAGAGATGAGACACACACACAGAAATTACAAACCCACAAATAGATACAACACGCTCAAAAAGTCGACACAGACACACGAGATTACAGAAAGTGAGAAACAACAGAATCATCGAGAAAACACACACACACAGACAACTTCCAAACAGAGACGACACACACACAGAGACGACACACACACAGAGACTGTACACTCAAAGTGACGACTGACACAGAGAGACTACACACACACAGAGACGACAAGCACACAGAAACGACAAACACACACACAAAGAGAGACGACACACACATAGAGACAACACAGACACAGAGACGACACAAACACAGAGAAGACAACACATAGAGAGACGACACGCAAACAGAGACGACAACCACACAGAGACAACACACACACAGATACGAAACACCCACAGAGACGACACATGCACAGAGACGACACACAGACACAGAGTCCACTCACACACAGAGAGGACAAACACACAGAGACGACAGACACAAAGAGACGAATCACAGACAGAGAGGACAAACACACAGAAACGACACATAGAGACGACACATGCAAAGAGACGATACACACACACACAGAGTCAACACACACAGAGAGACGAGACATGGCGTATCTGATGAAATAATTTAGGTCGTATGATCAATTTAATTTTTTTTTAATACAGTAGATTTTTTTTTAGTAAGGACACTCAAGACAACACGCACACAGAGATAATACACACACACAGATACAAAACAAACACAGAGACGACACACACACAGAGACGACATACTCAAAGTGACGACTTACACATAGAGACGATAGACACACACACACATACACAGATACGACAAACACACAGAGACGAGACACATAGAGAGACGACACACACACACAGAGAGACGACAAACACACAGAGACAACACACACACAAAGAGAAGACACACACACACACATATACAACATATACAAATATACTTAATTCAGTAGTTTTTTTCAGTATGGAAACTCGATATCCTAAAAGTGTTTGATTCAAACTTTTACCTTGAGAATCGATTTTGTTGGGTCCCAGTCCACCAGCCTGAATGGTGGAAATACACTAGCTCAGTATTGGGGTCTAAGTCCACCAGCCTGAATGGTGGAAATCCACTAGCTCAGTATTGGGGTCTCAGTCCACCAGCCTGAATGTTGGAAATTCACTAGCTCAGAATTCGGGTCTTAGTCCACCAGCCTGAATGGTTGAAATTCACTAGCTCAGAATTGGGGTCTTAGTCAGTGTTCAGATTGGAGCGTTGGGGTCCGACTATCTGGGCTTTATTTGTCAAGGCCTGAATGCTAAGCGATGGACATGAGCTCGATTGGGACCCCATTGTGAAAATGGAAAACAAAAAACAAAAATATATTGTTGGTATGTGTGTAGAGCATGGCATGGTTACCGCTAGAACAACAGTCTAACCCTTTACGGTTTTAGGTATCAGTGATTAAGCTCTAAGGCGAGAGAGGAAGTTGGGACAACTTTTTGAAGGTGCCCACATCACCTGCCCAGTGTCTCTGGCAAGTGACCCTAAATTGCAAAAAAGTGGAAATTGGCTCAGATTTTCTAAACTGAGCTGAGACAATGAATAGATACTATCGGGAAAGTGATTGGAAACGCTGGGCATCCGTGAACAAGTGCTAAACTGAGAGAGGAATTTGGGGCAATATTTGGGGCTGCCCACCCACCCAGAGTCTCTGGCAAGTGACCAAAAATTTTAAAAAACACACAGAGACGACAGACAAAAAGAGACTAATCACACACAGAGAGGACAAACACACAGAAATGACACATAGAGAGGACAAATTCATAGAGACGATACACACACACACAGAGTCAACACACACAGAAAGATAAGACAAACAAACAGAAAAGATAAACCCACAGAGAGACGACATACACACAGAGACCTCACACACACATAGATACGACACACACTTAGAGTTGACAAACATATTGAGACAACACACACAGAGGCAACAAACACACAGATACGACACACACACAGAGACGACACACACACAGAGAAGAATTACACATAGAGAATACACACACACAGATAAGACAAACACACAGAGAATAAACAGACAGAGAGAAGACACACACACAGATAAGACACACACAAAGATAATACTAACACATAGAGAAGACACACACACAGATACGACAAACACAGAGAGACGACACACATAGAGAGACGACACGCACACAGAGACGAAAAACGCACAGAGACAACACACACACAGATACGAAACACACAAAGAGACAACACACGCACAGAGAGGACAAACACACAGAAACAAAACACACACACAGAGACGACACACACAGAGAGACAACACAGACATAGAGATGACAGACACACAGATACGAAACACCCACAGAGACGACACATGCACAGAGACGACACACACACACAGAGTCCACTCACACAGAGAGAGGACAAACACACAAAAACGGGAGACACACATAGACTAATAACACACAGAAATGACAAACACCCGTAAATGACAGAAAGAGACGACACATGCACAAAGACGATACAAAAACACAGAGACAACACACACACAGAGAAACAACACACGCACATACAGAGACGACACACACACAGAGACTACACACTCACAGTGACGACTTACACATAGAGACAACACACACATAGAGACGACAAGCACACAGAAACGACTCACGCACACACACACACACACACAGAAGACATACAAATATAGTAAACACCCACACACAGACGACACACACACCTAGACGACAACACTTAGAGAGACGACACTCACACAGAGACGACAAACACACAGAGACAACACACACACAGATACGAAACACACACAGAGACGAAACATGCACAGAGACGAAACAAACACACAGAGACCACACACACAGAGAGACGACACACACACAGTGACGACATACACATAGAGAGGACACACACACAGAGACGACAACCACACAGAAACGACTCACGCACACACACACACACACACACACACAGAAGACACACAACGAGAGTCAACACAGAGACAGAGACGACACACACACAGACACGACAACGGATAGAGAGACGACACTCACAAAGAGACGACAAACACACAGAGACAACACACACACAGATATGAAACACCCACAGAGACGATACATGCACAGAGACAACACACACACATAGAATTCACTCACACACAGAGAGGACAAACACACAGAGACGACAGACACAAAGAGACGAATCACACACAGAGAGGACAAACACACAGAAACGACACATAGAGACGACACGTGCACAGAGACGATACATACAAACACAGAGTCAACACACACAGAGAGACGAGACATTGCGTATCTGATGAAATAATTTAGGTCGTATGATCAATTTTTTTTTTTTTAATACAGTAGTTTTTTTTTTAGTAAGGACACTCAAGACAACACACACACACAGAGAACACACACACACACAGATACGAAACACACACACAGACGACACACACACAGAGACGACATACTCAAAGTGACGACTTACACATAGAGACGACACACACACACACACACACACACACACAGAGACGACACACACACAGAGACGAGACGCATAGAGAGACGACACACACACACAGAGAGATGAAACACACACAGAGACAACACACACAAACAGAGACGACACACGCCCACACCGATACGAAACAAACAAAGAGAAGACACACGCACGGAATTTCTGACCGTTTAAGTTTTGATTTTAGTGTTGTCAGTCAAAAGCTATGAGCTTGAGAAAAGAGCTTGAGAAAATTACCTGATTATCGAAAAATGGGGAAACACCCTCCAAAAGTCGACAGGAATGCCCCCCTCCGGCGCACCGGATTAAGTTAGGTTAGGTTAGGTTAAGTTAGGTTAGCCTACGTACGCGCTCGTACGTAGGCTAACGTAACCTAACCTAACTTAATCCTAACCTAACCTAAGCATACACCTAACTTTTTGCCTGTCTCTCACCTAACCTAACCTTAGTGAACCTTAAAATAACCTAATTTTTTGCCTGTCTCTCACTATGAGTGTGTGCCATCTATGTCAACATGAAAAAATGCTAGCGGCTATAGCGATCATACTCTATGCTTGCTCTTACATTGGAAGTGGCTTTCCCAGTGGTACTCCATGGTAGGCTATCGATACTATCTAGTTTAATGCATGTATTTGATTAGTAATTTTCATTCATTGAACGAATAAACATCGACATCATATTTAAAAAGAAGTGAAAATGAATTATTCGAGAAACGTGTGTATGCATGATAAAGTCATCGTTGCCTTGAATGCTGACAAAGAGATATATTTGAACTATAAAAAAGTAGTTGTGGAGATCTTATTGGGAATGTATGCCTACGTTGTCATGAAAGTGAGGAGTTAAATTCCTTTGGAGTACTCAAGAATTTCCGTATGTCAATTGGCGGATATACGAAAGTATCATTTCCAGAAAAGCTAGTACTCAAAGAGAATGCTAACATAAAAAATAAAAGTTGATGAAAAGGGACAACTTCTAGCTATTGGTTCGGGTAAAATGTTAGTTGCTGATAGATCTTATCGTCATCTTTCTGGTGTTAGCATTCGAATGAAAGCAAAGGGAAAAAGAAGACGTGCATACTGCTGTACCAACATCATAAATCATATCTTGTCAACGTGTCAGAAGTTTTACCTTTGTAAAAATAATGTGATAATAGACAATGAAATTACAGTCAAAATAAAAAGAGCATTGGCAGCCAATATCAATAATGAATGTCAAGATAAATTAATGGAGAATAAAGTTTAAGTGAACTTTATTGCTACCAAAGTTCATAAGGTCATTGAATTAAATAATTGCAAGGATTAAATTTGTATTGAACCTATATGTGACATCCCAGTAAAAATTGTATATGGCTCAAAATGGAATAATTATTCTTTTCCAAGTGGTTATGAACTAAGAGAAGTGAATAACTCTAGTGTCAAGAGAAAATCTAATGATTTATTTTATGGATCAGAATCAAAAATGTTCGAAGTGGCTCAATAATATTAATAGTGTCTAATAATGTATGTAGTGTAGTGTCTTTTATGTTAATATTCTACATGGTATTATTTCAATAAAAATATTTTATGCATTACTTCGTTATAGTTCTATAATTGTAGGATACGTTAGCATGTCAATGCTTAGAATGTATTAGAAAAGTCGGAGATTTTTTATTTTCTTTGGAAAAAATTAGAATTGGATTATAACTTTTTTCCTTTCTTCGAGAAAATTCAGAAGAGAACTTGAACTTTTTCTTCACTTCGTTGTGTAAACTCTGCTTGGTGTTGGGGTATTCAAAATGCCATAAAGTATAGTTGTGGGTGAAAAGAATTAGCACTTCAAGTTGTAAAATTGGTTTATGGGGGACATTAAGAAAGGTTGTGTGTGTGTAAGTTTTTTTTTGTGTTTGTAATTTTTTTTGTGTGTGTAAGCTTTTTAGTGTGTGTCTGTAAGTTTTTGTCTGTTTTTTAGTTTTTTTTGTGTGTGTAAGTATTTTTTTGTGTGTGTGTGTTTGTGTGCGTGTAAGTTTTTTTGTGTGTGTTTGTTTTTGTGTGCGTGTGTAAGTTTTTTTTGTGTGTGTAAGTATTTTTGTTTAAGTTTAATTTCTTTTGTGTGTGTGTATGTCTTTGTGTGTTTGCTAGTTTTTGTGTGTGTGTGTGTAAGTTTTTTTGTGTGTGTGTGTAAATTCTTATGTGTGTATGTTTTTGTGTGTGTGTGTAATTTTTTGTGTGTGTGTAAGTATCTGTTTTTGAGTAAATGGGTTTGTTTTATTATTATTGTGTTTTTCTTTAATTTTTGGTGTTTTTTTAATATTTTGTGTGTGTGTGTATGTGTTTTTTTTTGTGTGTGTGTATGTTTTTGTGTGCGTATAAGATTGTGTGTGTGTGTGTGTGTGTGTAAGTTTTTGTGTGTGTGTAAGTTTTTGTGTGTGTGTGATTTTTTGTGTGTGTGTAAGTTTTTGTGTGTGTGTAAGTTTTTCTGTGTGTGTGTTTGTTTTTGTGTGTGTGTGTTAGTTTTTGTGTGTGTATAAGTTTTTTGTGTGTGTGTAAGTTTTTGTGTGTGTGTAAGTTTTTGTGTGTGTGTAAGTTTTTGTGTGTGTGTAAGTTTTTTTGTGTGTGTGTAATTTTTTGTGTTTGTAAGTTTTTGTGTGTGTTTGAGTGTTTAATTTTTTTTGTGTGTGTAATTTTTTGTGTGTGTGTCTGTTTTTGTGTGTGTAAGTTTTTTGTGTGTGTTTAAGTTTTTTTGTGTTGGTAATTTTTTTTTTGTGTGTGTATTTTTGTGTGTGTGTGTTTGAGTTTTTATGTGTGTGTAAGTTTTTATGTGTGTGTAAGTTTTTGTGTGTGTGTAAGTTTTTGTGTGTGTAAGTTTTTTTTTGTGTATGTTTTTGTGTGTTTATAAGTTTTTGTGTGTGTGTAAGTTTTTGTGTGTGTGTGTAAGTTTTTGTGTGTGTGTGTAAGTTTTTGTGTGTGTGTAAGTTTTTGTGTGTAAGTTTTTGTGTCTGTATAAGTTTTTGTGTGTGTTTGTTAGTTTTTGTGTGTGTGTAAGTTTTTGTGTGTAAGTTTTGTGTGTGTGTGTGTCAGTTTTTTTTTGTGTGTGTAAGTTTTTGTGTGTGTACAATTTTTTTTGTGTGTTTGTAAGTTTTTGTGTGTAATTTTTTGTGTGTTTGTAAGTTTTTGTGTGTGTTTGTAAGTTTTTGTTTGTGTGTTATTGTTTGTGTGTGTTTGTAAGAGTATGTGTGTGTGTAAATTTATATTTGTTTGTAAGTTTTTGTGTGTGTGTTTAAGTTTTTGTGTGTGTTTATGTTTTTGTTTTTTTGTATTTATTTGTTTTTAATTTTTTTTTTTTGTGTGTAATTTTTTGTGTGTGTTTAAGTTTTTTTGTGTGTGTGTAAGTTTTTTTTTGTGTTTTTAAGTTTTTTGTGTGTGTCTAAGTTTTTGTGTGTGTGTAAGTTTTTGTGTGTGCGTGTGTTAGTTTTTGTGTTTGTGTGTGTAAGTTTTTGTGTGTGTGTGTAAGTTTTTGTGTGTGTGTAAGTTTTTGTGTTTGTGTAAGTTTTTGTGTGTCTGTAAGTTTTTGTGTGTGTTTGTGAGTTTTTGTGTGTGTGTAAGTTTTTGTGTGTGTGTAAGTTTTTTTGTGAGTGTAAGTTTTTGTGTGTGTGTCAGTTTTTTTGTGCGTGTGAGTTTGTGTGTGTGTGTGTGTTATTTTTTTTGTGTGTGTTAGTTTTTGTGTGTGTGTGTTTTAGTTTTTGTGTGTGTGTAAGTTTTTTTGTGTGTTTAAGTTTTTGTGTGTGTGTTTGTTTTTTTGTGTAAGTTTTTGTGTGTGTATTAGTTTTTGTGTGTGTGTAAGTTTTTGTGTGTGTGTGTAAGTTTTTGTGTGTGTGTGTAAGTTTTTGTGTGTGTGTAAGTTTTGTGTGTAAGTTTTTGTGTCTGTATAAGTTTTTGTGTTTGTTTGTAAGTTTTTGTGTGTGTGTGTGTACGTTTTTGTGTGTAAGTATTTGTGTGTGTGTAAGTTTTGTTTTGTGTGTGTAAGTTTTTGTGTGTGTAAAATTTTTGTGTGTGTGTGTGTAAGTTTTTGTGTGTAAGTTTTTGTGTGTTTGTAAGTTTTTGTGTGTGTTTGTAAGTTTTTGTATGTGTGTAAGTTTTTGTGTGTGTTTGTAAGTTTTTGTGTGTGTGTAAGTTTTTGTGTGTGTGTAAGTTTTTGTGTGTGTGTGTAAGTATTTGTGTGTTTGTAAGTTTTTGTGCGTGTGTAAGTTTTTGTGTGTGTAAGTTTTTTTTTTGTGTGTAAGTTTTTGTGTGTGTGTAAGTTTTTATGTGTGTGTGTAAGTTTTTTTGTGTGTTTTTAAGTTTTTTGTGTGTGTCTAGATTTTTGTGGTTGTGTAAGTTTTTGTGTGTGCGTGTGTAAGTTTTTGTGTTTGTGTGTGTAAGTTTTTGTTGGTGTGGGTAACTTTTTTTGCGTTTGTCATTTTTTGTGTTTGTTTATGTTTTTGTGTGTGTCTGAGATTTTGTGTGTTTGTGTAAGTTTTTTTGTGTGTGTCATTTTTTGTGTGTGTGTAATTTTTTTTGTGCGTGTAATTTTTTGTGAGTGTGTTTGTTTTTGTGTGTGTGTAAGTTTTAGTGTGTGTGTGTGTAAGTTTTTTTGTGTGTGTTTGAAAGTTTGTGTGTGTGTGTGTAAGTTTTTGTGTGTGTGTAAGTTTTTGTGTGTGTGTAAGTTTTTGTGTGTGTGTAATTTTTTGTGTGTGTAATTTTTTTTTTGTGTGTGTAAGTTTTTTTTTGTGTGTGTAAGTATTTTTGTGTGTGTAAGTTTTGTGTGTGTGTAAGTTTTTGTGTGTGTTTAATTTTTTGTGTGTGTTTATTTTTTTTTGTTTGTTTGCAATTTTTTGTGTGTGTGTGTAAGTTTTTGTGTGTGTGTAAGTTTTTTCGTGTGAGTGTAACTTTTTTTGTGTGTGTGTAAGTTTTTGTGTGTGTATGTAAGTTTTTTTTTTGTGTGTGTAAGTTTGTGTGTGTGTGTGTAAGTTTTTGTGTGTGTATTTTTTTGTGTGTGTGTAAATTTTTTTTTTGTGTGTGTTAAGTTTTTTTTTGTGTGTGTAAGTTTTTGTGTGTGTGTGTAAGTTTTTGTGTGTGTGTAAGTTTTTGTGTGTGTGTAAGTTTTTGTGTGTGTGTGTGTGTGTAAGTTTTTTTTTATGTGTGTAAGTTGTTTTTTTTGTGTGTGTAAGTTTTTGTGTGTGTGTTAGTTTTTTTTTGTGTAAGTTTTTGTCTTTGTGTAATTTTTTGTGTGTGTGTAAGTTTTGTGTGTGTGTAATTATTTACTGACCTTCAGTTGTTGTGATTTTAAAAGTTCCACTTATGTTTCAGCCAATCGTGTTTAACAAAAAAAAAACAATGGAATTATTTACTAATGTTCTAGCATATCCCTAAAAATAATGAACGCTTAACAAAATAATGCATATGATATTTTTAATGAAATAACGACATGTAGAATATTAATATAAAAATATTTTAAATACATTATTATACATTATTAGTACATTTGCGCTTCACTTTCCGTCAATTCATCTTTATATTCATTGATGATATTGTCTGCTAATATCCTTTTTATGCTGCCTGCGATTTCACTGTCTATTTTAACATTGTTTGTACACAGATAACAATTTTGGCATGTAGACAAGATATGATTAATGACATTAGTGCATGAGTATGCTTGTCTTCTTCTTGTCCTCTTTAAAATGGTTATGCCGGAAAGATGACGATAGGATGTATCAACAGGTAATGTGTTACCAGCAACAGTAGCAAGGACTTGTCCCCGATCATCGACAATTATTTTTATGTTTGCATTCTCTTTGAGCACTAATTTCTCTGGTGATGTTACTCTCGCATATCCACCGTTTGCACGATTGAAATTCTTTGGGTATTCCAAAGAAATCTAACTTCTCGCTGTCATGACAACGCATGCATACATTTCCAATAGTGTTACCACTTGCACTCGTTTCATAGTTCAAGTATTTCTCCTTGTCAGCATTCAACACAACGATGATTTTATCATGTGCACATAATGTTGTTTGTAGTTAATGGATTCGACCTACGACCATGTCGTATAACCGTCGGTCTGTTTGAACTGGCCACTGGAGTCGCTTCACCCCTTCTTATCTTCTTAATGGGTAGGGGGATCTCTGGAAAATCCTAAAAAAAAGTTTGTTTTTCATGAAAAAAAATCTTGAAAGAGAACTATAAGTCCTCATCAATAGTATTCACAAGAATAAGTTTTTAAAATTTAAATTAAAAGTGTCATTCTATTTTTCTGATACGATTTAGAGATGTAAAAAAAAAGTTGAAAAAAAAATGTCAGAAAAAGACAAGTTAAAAAAAACTGTCAGAAAAAAAACAAAAAAATTAAATAAAAAAGTAAAAAAAAAAAATTGGTCACTACAAACATTATGTTTCATGACATTCTAAAAGATATAATAAAAAAGTTAAAAAAAAAGTTAAAAAAAGCTAAAAAAAAGTTAAAAAAAAGTTTAAAAAAGTTAAAAAAAAAATTTTAAAAAAAAAGTTAAAAAAAAAGTTAAAAAAAAAGTTAAAAAAAAGTTAAAAAAAAATGTTGGGGGGGGGTGTAGAGGGAGGGGGTTAGAGGGAGGGGTGTTGGAGGTATGGGGTTAGAGGGAGGGGGTGGAGGGAGGGGGGGGCAATTGTGGCACTTTGGGCCGGTGGGGAACGATTGTGGGGAACTTTGGGCCGGAATAAAAATTAGGTATGGTTTACCTCACGTACTATGCTCGCAAGCCATTTAAATGCAGTTTACATACTTTTTTTCGTGTTTTGATATTGCTCTTTACCGACCTCTCGAGATCCAGATTCAAAAAATATTTAACAATCTGTTAACTATAATGGGATCCGTATAAATTTTATTAGAATTAATTTCTTTACCCACTGTGATTATAAAAGAATAACTTACTTCTTGCGTGTAGCTTTCGTCAATATTCCTTTTATTTGAATGCATCATTATATTTCAAATACCAATTCTGAACTGAGAAGATAACAAATTGTCAGAGTTTTTATATCCGTATTCAAGGTTAAACATAAGTCAACCACGCCTAACAAATTAAATTACAAAAAGAATTTCACAATTTCAAGCAAAGGAATCATTACGCACTTTGAACAGAAACAACACGAATTTTCACGGTGGTTGAATTCCGGTCATTACACTGTCTGCTTGTATTGACGGGAGCACTGTCTGCTTGAAACTGTTATAGCTATATAGGGAGACACCCCGCTCTTAAATATTATAGCTATATAGGGAGACACCCCGCTCTTAAATATTATATACATACTACTAGTATTGGTTATTTGGGAAGTATTAAGACGTTTTCAGGGGGGATTGTTTTTGATAGTGGGGGTGGGTGAATTGGGGGTCACGTGGGAGAATCTATCCATGGGGGAAGGGACATTGTCATGAAGGGAGCGCCGGATTTCCCAGCATTATTTAAAAAAACGATCAGAAGTTAAATTAAAAAAAAAAACAAGCTTTTCAACTGAAAGTAAGGAGCAATGTCAAAACTTAAACCGAAAAGAAATTATTACGTATATGATTGGGTTCACCCCCTAGTCAATACATCACTCTTTACGCTGAAGTTTTTTTTATTAGTTTCATAAGAGCAATTTATTCTAATTAACGGCCTTTTGTGATTCAATTTTATGCTTATTCCAATTGTACACAAACTATAAAGTTTAAACTTACAAAAACTTAGTAGCTTAGGTATAATTGTATAACTTCAGAAACCAGGGGATTGGGGATCGCCCCAATCAGAAACCAGGGGATCCCCTGATTGAGAAACCAATGGGGATCCCCTGGTTCAGAAACCAGGGGATCGCCCTCCAACCTAGTGTACTTTTTCTGGACCTAAAGGCATCGAACTAGAGAAAGGTAGCATACCGCAAGGAAAAAAATAAAATGAAATACATTATGTGATAGTATCTCCCTGAATAATAGACAATCGCTGGATTATTTATTGCACAGCTTTATACGGTAGAATCAAATAAGATAATATTTGATTTTCATTCTCTCTTGAAAACGTTTGGATTAGTCTCAAGTCATTCAACTTTTAAAAAAATATGACGTTATAGCAACGATAATTCTAAAGGGTTATGGTAGTATAAATACAATATTTTAGGTTTGAAATTTAGTGTTTATTGTATGGTCTTGGAGCTTTTTATTTTAAATAAATGGAGGGAAATGAAAACAAAAGATTTTCGTTTGAAATTTAAGCGTCGGCTTCCTTTCTTGTAGCCGCAAAAGCGAAATAAAGATGGATTCCCTGCATATGACAAACTTATAATGGGTTTACATGCTATAATAGACTTTGGTAAGGTATTTTTCTGGTTCGTCTTTCTCTCTCTCTCTCTCTCTCTCTCTCTATCAAGGAAACTTGAAATGAAATAAAATAACAAGAAATTCCCAAACTTGATGATTTATGACAGCTAGAACAAATACACTTTCAAATGGGGATACATCCATTTATTTGGACAGTGAAAAAATAGGTACAAAAGTCCAGACATTTCGGTCATAAATACTTCGACCGTCTTCAGAAGAAGTACTAGAATAATAAAATTCAAACTAGCATATTTATATACAACAAAATAAAAAACTTTTCGGGTCATTCACAACATAATGAACTTCCGGATTATTCACTGGATTATTTTCAGAGAGAGTTAGTAAATAAATGAATTTATCCCCATTTGAAAGTTTATTTGTTTGTCTTAGAACGGCAGTGTGGTCTAAGAAAACAATACCTAATTTGAAGGTGTTACGTCGAAAATATGTCGTACATATGGGGAAATGAGACCACCCCAGTAAACATCTAAGAACTCAACATTTGGTTTGCAATTAGAAGACACGGAAGAATTTACCACTTTCATTGGAAATTTGTTTTACATTTGGGCAAGATTATAGAAGAAAATTTACATCAAGAACTTTGAATGAACTTTGTCAATGAACTCTCTCTGAAAATAATCTAATGAATAATCAGGAAGATCATTATTTTGCGAATGACCCGAAAAGTAATTTATTTTGTTGCATATACATATGCTAGTTTCAATTTTATTATTTTAGTATTTCTACTGAAGACGGTCGTTGTATATGTGATCGAAATATCTGGACTTTTGTACCTGTTTTTTCACTGTCTAAATAAATGGATTTATCCCCATTTGAAAGTTTATTTGTTCGTCTTAGAACGGCAGTGTGGTCTAAGAAAACAATACCTAATTTAAAGGTGTTACGTCGAAAATACGTCGTACATATGGGGAAATGAGACCAACCCAGTAAACATCTAAGAACTCAACATTTGGTTTGCAATTAGAAGACACGGAAGAATTTACCACTTTCATTGGAAATTTGTTTTACATTTGGGCAAGATTATAGAAGAAAATTTACACCAAGAACTTTGAATGAACTTTGTCAATGAACTCTCTCTGAAAATAATCCAGTGAATAATCCGGAAGTTCATTATTCTGTTAATGCACCCGAAAAGTTATTTATTTTGTTATATATAAATATGCTAGTTTCAAATTTATTTTTTTAGTACTTCTACTGAAGACGGTCGCTGTATAAGTGACCGAAGCATCTGACTTTTGTACATATTTTTCACTGTCTAAATAAAAGGATTTATCCCCATTTGAATGTTTATTTGTTCGTCTTAGAACGGCAGTGTGGTCTAAGAAAACAATACCTAATTTAAAGGTGTTACGTCGAAAATATGACAGCTAGAACAGCAGCATTTTTTTATTTTTATTTTTTTTGCGTCCTCTGGCTACTTCTGTGCGGTTGGTTTGTGATTTGTACATTGTTTTTATAATTATTTGCTGAATTATAGGACCAAACACTGCAATAATAAAGTTTGAGTCAAATTTTACAATAATGAAACTGCTAATTTACGCAAAGGGAAGCGCCATCTATTTTTTTCCCCTAGGTTATCCGAATTAGCAAGCTTCTTGCCGATATTAGATTCGTTTGGGCCCTGAAATTAGCAAAATACTGACCGGATTTTAGACTAAACAGAGCACAGACCTGACCTCGGTACTGGAGGCCTGATTTCGGTAAGAACCCTTCTGCTGCTACAACGGCTATTCATACTATGACTATTATTAAGTTTACACGTATATAGGACAGTAATACTCAGTGGCAACAATTAGGGTGGGGAGGCAGGGGCCATAAACCTCTAGATTTGAAAAAAGGCCTTTTTACTTTTATTTAATAGCTACTTTACATTTTAGCTATGTGCTACATTGAGCTAGCAAGACTGGCAGACTGGTCGTTTGCATTGGTCACCCCCGTGATTTGTTTTTTCAGAGCCATTAAATAGCACTGCTACTTTTCAATGAATTTGTTTTGAAATATCCCTTCTGTCCGAGTTCTGAAGCATGCTAACTTTACTGATGGGAGACAACCTTGTTTTGAAATGTGTAAAACGATTTTTCTCCGCTGCTTTACCCAGTGTCGTGATCTCTGACTAGGGTTCTGTCAAAACTACGTGTTGGCTTGTCAACATATCTTATTTGTTGTTGTGAATCCATGATCAAACAATGAGAAATAAAACTACAGCAAACTTTGGACTTTTTTTGCGGAGAAAATCCGGAAGAAAAATGAAGAAAATTCAATGCAAGAAACTGGCAACAATTCGGTGTTCAAAGTGTCGGGTTAGTTGATATGAATTCCCTACCTATGACAATTTTTTGGAAACAAGCGGAACAGTAAATGACCCAGGTCAACATGAAAGTGTGGTCTCCATCTCCAAACCCGTTGCAGGTTCCGATATCAGTAACAGTCGAGAATATCTCTCAGATATGTCTACGACCCGTCACAACCAACCAGCTCAACCTATTCTTTAGAGATACCCGGCTCCCACTCCAAACAGAAGAAAATTCAGTACACATTATTTTAAGACTTACAAATGGATTGAATACTCAAAAACTTGGATTCTGTGTTTTGTTTGGCTTGCCGCTATTTTTTAGTGGGGCTCTTGAAACTTCTGGAAAAAAGGGCTTTCAGAGACAGGATTTTGCAAGTGGAAAGACAGTTCTTCTTTATTGAAGCAACAAAAAGGTGTTGAAAGACATAGGAACTGTGTGTCATCATGGGTGGAATTTAATATAATTATTACATATATTTCGAGATGTGCAGCGAATGCCTTGAGTCGGTCCAGATCACAAGACGCTCAAGAAAACAGAGATCACAAGTCGGAAAAAATCTGAAAAATGCTGCGCTCTTGCGGCCAGACGTCTTGGACAATGTATTTTTTACAATCCTATCACCGAAAACCTTCTGATTAGAAATTTAAATTGTGACTTATGCAATCTTATCTTCAGCTCGTTCAAATGTTATCCAGCAAATTACCGGTAATCTTGAAGTCCTAACGAGAGATTACATTGGTACCACTATGAACATTGATCACGTTTTAGCATCAAGAAATCAGTCCTAAAGTCAAGAGAAAGTCTTGTCGTCAACATACACTTCTGACCAAAATTTTGATTGAATATATTTGAGGAAATGATGAACGTGGGGGGGGGGGCTTGTTGCCCTTCAATCACTTTCGTCTATTAAAAAGAGCAATAGAACTTGCAATTTCCAATGAGCCCCCTCCAAAGTTTATCCGACCATCCTTTCTATAAAAACCGTATGTGCCCCCAGGGCAAAACTTACAACGCTTACCATGAGGGCTGTGGGAGGGGTGGTTCATCCTCAGAGACATAATTTCCAGACCTTCCAACTACGCTGAATAAAATGCCTATCTCAAAATTTTGATTGGATATGTTTAAGAAAAATTACTGGCGTGGGGGGCTGGTTGCCCTCCAATCACGTTCGACTATCAATAAAGGCACTACCCCTTTCAATTTCCAATCGAATGAACCCCTAACAAGCAGAGTGCATACAGTGTGTTTTATTGTGTTCGGAATCCTTTAAAAAGATCCTTTCATGTCGTCACCATAGGAATAGTTATTTAACCATTAGACTATTTGGGGTTAAATGGCTATTTCAAAATTTTAATTGTATGTTTTTAGAAGGGCAACTAAAAAAGGTATGAGAGGGGGCTGGCGGCCTTTCAACGGCTTTTCGACATCCCCTTCAACATATCCTGAAACTTAACACTTAATACTCTCAGCCGTTCTTAAAATGTTGTAGATCTTGTTTTTTGATAAACTGGATGCACATAGTGCCTTTTGATTTAGTAAAAAATACCCGTCAACATTCACCAAAATTTCATCTTAATACCCTTTGGCTTTTCGAGTATACCCAGAATCAATCCTTTCCAGTTTCTTTAATGATAAATCCTGCCTGTAAACAATGGGCAAATTGCAGAATTTACAATTCTTGCCACGGGGGCTGTGAGGGGCGTGACATTTCTAGAGGAATAGCTATTGGACCTTTTGACTAGTTTGAAAAAAATTAAAATCTCCAAATTTTGAAGTTTTGAGCAGAGGGGTACCTAGAAAAAATAAGCAAGGCGGAGGGGGGAGGGGGGTTGCCCTCCAATTTCTATTCCAATTCTCCTCAACATACCTTGAAAGTTTCAACTTAATACCCTCAGTCATTCCTTGGATATTGCTAATACTCACTTTTCACAACCAGCATGCACGCAGTGTGCATAGATTGTGTTTAGCATCCTTCTCAGCAAAGTTTCACCTTAATAGTTAAAGTTTTATTGAAAACCCAGGATCAAACTGATAGGATCTCAAAATTTTGATAGGATACATTCTTTTGGGATCTTTTAAAACAAAATGGCTATCTCAGAATATTGATCGGATGCGTTTGGGGTAAAAGGGCAGGGTGAGAGGGGCTGATTGTCCTCCGATTACTTTTGACTCTTTAAAAGGAATATTTATTCCTTAAGGTCTAAATAATTTTGAATTTGTTAAAGTTAAAAAAGTGAAAACATTTAAATGTATTTTGTTCCCCCTCATTTCTTGAAAGCTCAAAAGTAATACACTCAGTTCTTCCGGAGTTACGCAGTGTTTTTTATTTATTTCAACACTCCCCTTGACATTCTCTGAAAGGTTCACCTGAATACCCTTCATCTTTTCGGACATAAAGGTCAAACACATCCACTTTTCTCATTAACCAATACTAGCCTATATATAAGTAATGGGCGAATTGTATTAATTGCAGCCCTTGCCCCAAGGGTTGGGGAGGGATATTCAGCATAACCACTACATAATTACTGGACCTCTCAACCGTGTTGAACGAAATCGCTATATCAAAATTTTGATTGGATGTGTTTGAGGAATTGATGATCGGGGGAGGGGGGCTTGTTGCCCTGTTATCACTTTTGAATCTCAAAAAGGGCCCTAGAGCTTTGAATTTCAAACCGAATTAACTCAATCCGAAGTTTCTAGGATAACTCCTTCTAAACGAAGTGCCTTGTTAAAAAAAAAAAAATATGAATAATACATTGTGCTCACATCGCTCTGTACTTAGGCAGTGCTGTTGCGCTGCCTATGGTTGTACTTTACTTTGTTTTAGTTTTACCTTTTGTTAATTATAGACGTTAAAAAAATGACTATCGTACCAACGTTTTCACTGACGAATTCAGACGATTCGAACTGGACTTATCAGGAGTTTCAGAAACTCATATCCCTAGGGTAGAAAGCATGAAATTAGATGATATAGAATTTGTTTACTCAGGCAGGAAGGATGGGGTACTTATACAGGGAGTAGGGCTCATTATGACTAAGGAAGCTGCTAAGTCTTATTTAGGCTGGGAAGGTATTAATAATATAATACTAATTGCTCATTTTATGACTAAAAAGTTCAGGGTATTAATTATAGTATTATATGCCCTATTGAACAGACTGACGGAGATACTAGTGACTCTGATGAATTTACTTACAGTTACAAGAGCGAATAGAAAGGGTCCCAGGTAGAAATATGGTGTTTTTACTAGATTATTTTAACGCCGAAGTCGGTTGAAATATGAATAGATGGTATCCTAGCCTTTGTAAATTTGGTGTAGGGAAAGAAAACAGTAATGGCTACAGACTTTTGCAGTTTTGTACTTATAACAATCTACTTATAGCCAATACGGTGTAAGACTGGCAGGATCAATACAAGATACTAGGGTATATAGAAGTGCTGTTATTGATGTTAAAAGTAAAGATCGCCATCTAGTAGTTTCTAGGGTTAATTTAAAGCTCAAATTTCGGAAAGGTAACTACCTCCTGGGAAATTATGACTCCTGGATGAGAATTTGAGAGAAACTCTCCGGGAGCAGTTGAATATTAAACTTGAGAGTTAAAAATATGACAGGTTCAGGTTCATACAGTTTTATTAACAAAAAAACAACTCATTGTTAAAAAAAGTCGCAATAAAGAAAAATTTTACTTTAAAAAGCTACCTGTTGGATATCGTGAATGAAAATTAAACAAACAAAAAAAAAATGAAAAAAGGGGATAACAATAATAATAACTGAAATTAATGATGAATATATAATGGCATAAAATATAAAAAAATAAAAATAAAATATCTACAAAAAAAAAAAAAAAAAAAAACAAAAAAACAAAAGCCTTCTCTTGAACATTTAACCTTACCAAATTTCTGAAAAGAAATGATTTGTAATAAGCGTTTTAAGTTACGGCAAACCTTCAGCTTGACAAACAGAATTTTGGAACGAATTCCAAACTGACGGGCCCATGTGTCTGGTCACTTGACTCGCTCTCGTTGTGTTCCGTGGCTCAGATGCAAGACTATCCGCACTCCTAGTCGAATAATCGTGATAAAACGAATTAGGCTTAAAAATATTCATAAAAAAATCCGGTGCAAGACCATTCAGACACTGAAATACAAATACTCCAATTTGATAATCACTTATTTCACCAACCTTTAAAATTTTAAACTTTCTAAAAAGTGATTCAGTGCTATCAATACCACGATCATACCTTCCAATCAACCTTATAGCCTTATTCTGCAGAACTTGAACTCTTCCAAAATTGCAACTAAAATTACTCGCCCAAATCAAACAACCATAATTTAAATAAGGCGCTATTAATGAAAAATACAATAAAAGCAGAATTTTCAAAGGTAAAAAGTTTTGAAAATGGTTCAGAACTCCAAGGCCTCAAGCCAGCTTGCATGCTATGATGTCGCAGTGTTATCTCCAACTCAAGTTTCGATCCAGGATGGATCCCAGATATCGGATCTCTTCGACTTGTGAGAGCAGTAGGCCATTGTAAATCATGGCACCAGGGAGAGTGGGAGCAGAACCAGTCCTCTTAAACATCATGAAATTAGTTTTTGATGCATTGACACTAAGTAGGCTAGCACAAAAAAATTCATGTAGGCCATCAAGCGCCTTATTCGCCTTGAACAAGAGCTCTTGCAGCGACTTTGCTGCAATCACTAAAGCTGTGTCGTCAGCAAACGAAGTAACTGAAGCTCCGGGAATGTAGAATCTCATTGTGTCTACAAATATCAGGTACAGGAGAGGATCAAGAACTGAGCCCTGTGGAACACCACACTTTATGGGAAACGGCTGAGAAGATTTGCTACTCAAAGTCACTCGTAGCCTCCTTTCACTTAAATACGATTCAAACCAATTTAAAACACTACCCTTTATGCCTAAATAATACAGCCTTTCCAATAAAATCTTAAAATCAACAGTGTCGAAAGCCTTTCTAAAATCCATAAAAACGCCCATGCACTGCTCGCCATTCTCAAGTGCTGAGTTAATATTTTCCAGAAGATGCTGGACTGCCTGCGTCCTCGAATGTCCTTTCCGGAAGCCAAATTGACCATAGTGTAAAACACCAATTTTCATCAGATACTCGTAAAGCCGGTGATGAACAATCTTTTCATAAATTTTTTAACAAATCGGGAGAATTTATATTGATCTCCAATTCGATATGTCAGTTTTGACGCCGCCTTTGTGCAACGTTACAACTTAAGCTAGTTAAGGCTGATTCGGAAATATCCCCTTTTCTATAGAAATTTTGATCTTGCATACGAGAACAGGAAGCAAATAAACCACAACCGACTTAAGCTTTCTAAGGCTTATTCCATCAATTCCTGCAGTATTAGATTTAATCGTGCTAAGTCTCTTGCGTACCTTCTCTTCAGCATAAGGCTGTAAATTCATTTCGATACTTCTTCCTCACTCATCCACAAAACTGCTTGATTCGAAAACATGGGAGTTCCTTGCTTCTTCTTGAATCTTGCAGCCAATTTCAGAGAAATATTGTCCAAATGCGTTGCAGATTTCCTCCGTTTCTTCCAAGGTCCTATTATTTAGTACAATTTTTGGCTCCGATGGCTTCATAGGACCTTTTAGAAGATCATTCACAACTTGCCATGTTGCTTTGGGGTTACCTTTACTTTCTTCAAATACATTTGTAAAATATGCCTTCTTTTTTTTCCTTCTTAGGGCATTTGCCCTATTCCTTAGCTCTTTGTACATCACATGGAGCTCATTATTCTGTGGATGATTCAGCTGCTCCTCACACGCCTGATTTCTCATATTAAACAGATTAAGCAGCTCATCATAACACCACGGTTTTCTCGGTTTATTCTTTCTGGGGTTTGTTGCTTTAAGCGGACACGTGCTATCATAAATATTCGACACTATTTGGTTAAACTTTTCAAATGCTTCCGATGGATGATCTTCATTCAGTACTTTTTCTCAGTTAATAACACTAATTAGTTCTTCAAATTTTATCAGATTAACTGGCTTCAGTTCACGCATTGGTATTTTATTCTTTCTGTTATTTTTCTTCACTTCAGAATTCAAATGCAATAAAAACGGAAGATGGTCGGAGCCGGAGGAAGATGGTCGGAGGCTGGGCTTATAACAACAGAGCAGCACGCTTTACTTAGTATCGCTGAAGATACAAACACATTATCGATGAGCGTTTTCGAATGATCCGTGATTCTCGTTGGAATGCTCACGGTCGGGTATAAATCATTTGACATCATCAGGCTCAAAAAAATCCAAATTTGGTCAATGCATATTTAACAAATCAAAATTAAAGTCTCCCATACATATAAACTCTTGACTAAATCTATTTAACTTTGCAGCAAGACATTCAAGTCCTTCAGCAAACTCTTCAAATGATGCACTTGGTGGCTTATATACAACAGTAAGAATACAAGCTCGATTTTGAAACTGAATTTCTATATTAAAGGTTTCTATCTTACCTTCCTTCCGAATGTCCAAATCCTTTCTAATTTTCCAATTCAAATCCTGTCGGACAATGAAAGCCAGGCCTCCACGTCCCATTGATGATCGACTTCGAGCAATCAGTTCATAACCTGGAAAGTTAAAGGACGAGAGAAGGGTATCATAACCCAAAAATGTTTCACATAATGCCATTATATGTAAATTATTAGATCGGGAAATAAAATCAAAAATCTCATGGTAAGAAGACGTTAAATGACAATTCCATGTACATGCATGAAATCCAGACCTCCAAAGCTGATAACTGGCGATATTTACTATCAAGAGATGGACGAAAACTAATTTGCGACCCATCATTTCCAATATCCGTCAACAAATAATCATCAACATTAAATAGATTCTTTTGCAAATCACTCAATCTTCCACGTAAACTACTACTCATATCAACTTACGTAAAAAAGAATCCTATAATTTATCCCTTTTCCGCGCTCAAACGGGACGATATTTATACTCATAAGAAATAAAAAAATAACCAACAAAATAAAAATATAAATAAAGAGCAATATAGAACATCTTAACGAGATAAACACTACCAAACTACTCATAAACAACAAACTAAACGCAATCTGAAAGCGAGTTTATTCGACGAGCAGCTCGCTCACCCGGAAACATTGCGAAAACCTGGCCACGATCTGACCATACATTTTTCACGCCAAACTTGTCTCTCGTGGCACTCAGGATATCACGACGGCGCTTGGTTAGAGACTCAGACAAAAATATTTTCGAACCAGCCAATTTTGATTTACTCGCAAACACTTTACGGGCCGTCTCACAGGTAGAAAATCTCACGAACACTGGTGCAACTTTATCGTTTGCCGATCCTGGATTATTCAATTTCGACCTGTAAACCATAGCAAAATCACAATCAGAGATACCGGAAAGCCCCAGCTTTTTCGAGGCTATATTCAGAATGGTCGACTTCAAGTCAACACCAGGCTGCTGCTTAATACCGTGAAAAACTAGAGTTCCAAGCTGTTTTTCTTGCTCATAATAATCAATTTTCACTTCTAATTTTGCAATTCGGTTCTCTAAATTTTCAATCAGTCCTTTGATATTCTTTACTGATATCAACAATTGCTCTAGCTTTGGATTAAACCCAAGCGACACTGACGAGTATATTTCACTCAGGATAGTCTCAACAGAAGTTTTCAGAGTTCGGTGGTTTCCGCATTTATCTTGAACTTGCTTAGTAATCGCACTCATCATTGATTCTTTTGTCTTAGCGATTTCTTCCTCAGTTGCTACTATTTTAGCTAGCAAATCCGCGGTAGATGGTTCAGAAGAAACTGCTTTCAGCGACTCGAAAATTTTGTAAGCCGTCTTATGAATGTCCGGGTTCTGGTTAACCTTTTTAAACGCACTTCCGACATTTGTATCAGTTTTTGTAGATGCTTCGCAGTAATAGTCCTCAAACGAGATGAGACTATTCTCCGTTAGGCACGACTCTGTGTGATCTCCATAAACTAAGTAGTTGAATATTCCTTTTTTATCCTTTGAAACTTGGATAATTCTTACGGGCCACAGCGGGAATCTTTTGAAATTCGCTAACACAAGCTGGAACTGTTGGAATTTTGACATTACTTCGCTACTATGAGAAAAACCAAAAAAAAGAGAATAAAAATCAACTTAACTTTCAGTGGGCAGGCCCACGGCAGCAGTGGCGATCAGCAATTGACGTCTGGCCCGGTGGTCCGCGGAACCTGCTTTGTTATTCACCACCGTACTCTGGCATCCTTAATCAGCGAATCCAAAGCAATTCGAACGCCGCACAAAATAATAGGACGATCCGTTATTGCTACCGTATTATTAAAATCCAAACCAAGCAATTAGTCCATATCAATAAGTCTACTTTAGATTATAATCCGTAGCAGAGTACTGTCAAACTTTTGTAATCCTCAAGGTCACTGAATTATATTAGAGCTCAAGGCACTGAATTAATACAATTTCACAGCTGGTTTTAAAACAGTTGGTTTATAGTGAAAAAGCTTTCTATTTATTAGAGAGGAGAAGGGGTTTGTACAAGTACAAGCATTATCTGAGTGATATATCATTTGAAAACAAAAGGAGTGTAAGGAAAATGGAGAAAGCATTAAAATGTGAACTAAGGAGGTGCCAAGTGGACGCCATGGATAAAATTGCCGAGGATCTGGAAGATGCAGCTAGACGGCATAATAGTAAAATATTGTATTGGCACATTAATAAATTGAGAGGGAGTAATAAATCCGGACTTATTCCAGATAAAGAAAGGAACAGGGCCACAATTAGTGATAAGGAAAGAGTTAGAGAGAGATGGTCGGAACATTTTGGGAATGTGCCAAACCAAGATACAGTTGCAGGAAAAGATAGAGAGGAAAATGAAAAGCTTGTGATACCTTGGATGAGAAGGAAGATTTGTTTTGTGAGGAAGATTTAGCAACAGTACTAAAAGGATTAAAAATTGGTGCTGATAGTGTGGTAAATGACTTTCTTAAAATGACTTCTGGTGGCTCTGAGGTTAGAAATAAGTTACTGAAGATTATGAATATGATTTTTATAAAAAGGGGAAGTACCTAATGATTTTACGAAAATCCTAATTAAGCCACTGTATAAAAAAGGTGATAAGAGTAAGTGTCGAAATTATCGAGGCATTAGTCTGGTACCTGTAGGTAGCAAATTACTCAGACATATGATGCTTTTTAGACTGAGAGATGCTGTAGACAAAGTTTTAAGAGAATAACAGTGCAGTTTTAGAAAAGGTAGAGGATGTGTCGAACAAATTTTCACTCTTAGGGTAATAATTGAGAAGTGCGTTAGCTGTCAAACACCTTTGGTCCTCAGTCTTAGAAATTATGAGCAAGCGTTCGATTCTGTTGATAGAAGAGCTTTAGCAATGGTCTTATACTTGTATGGTATACCAGACAAAAACATTAGAGTGATTAGTGCTATGTACGAGAATGACACTGCTACGGTTAAGGTAGAAAATGAGGTTAGCAGCTGATTTTGTATTAAATCAGGAGTTAAGCAGTATTGTGTTCTATTCCCATCTATATGGATCATTTTGATGAACTTTGTCTTAAGGAGCACAGGAAAGGTAATGGGAGACCACGGAATTAAATGGGGAGGAAAATCTCTCCTGGACTTAGATTATGCTGATGATGAAATAAGTATCTTAGATGATAGTATGAGCAAAATGAATGAACTTTTAGAGTTGTTGCGACTTCAGTGTGCTAGAATAGCTTTGAAAATTAAAGTTAAGAAGACTAAGTCATGAAGGCTAGGAATAAGTGAAGATGAAAAGGTGATGCTGGGTTACGAAAAGATTGATCAGGTTGGCAGCTTCACTTACCTTGGTAGTATTATTAGTAGAGACGGTGGGAGCAGTGAAGATGTTAAAAGTAGAATAGCCAAGGCTCAAGGGTGTTTTTTCATAGTTAAAAAAAGTTTGAAAGAATAGGAAGATGAGTCTGCAAACCAAGAATAAACTATTGGATTCTATACTGATGAGAGTGGTCAAATATGGCTCTGAAGCATGGGCGCTCCAAAAAGTGGATGAAGATTATTTACCAGAGGTTTTCCAAAGAAATTGCCTACGGGTTGATCTGGGTACCCGGCTGGCTAACCGTATTTCAAACAGTAGGTTGTATGAAAAATGTGTTCAATCCCTCTTTTTAGGGCTATAATGAAAGACAGGTTGAGATGGCTAAGGTGCGTTCTGCAGATGAAGGATGACAGATTGCCGAAGATTGTCCTTTTTGACCAACCGTCTAGGACTAAACGGAAAGCAGTTCGCCCTCGTCTGGGGCGAGAGGATATCATAAAAAAAGATTTAAAGGAAATGGGAACTTCCTGGGAGGGTATAAATAGGGAGGCTTTGAATAGATTGGGATGGAGAAGGATCGTGCGTAGCTTTGTTGGCCTCTGGTGGCTTGGTGCTGCGGTAAGTTGTTAGTAGTAGTAGTAGTAGTAGCAGTAGTAATAGTTATAGGTGACGCTAGATATACCGATGTCCTTTCAAACGAACCCTTAAACACCTCTCTATGATGTTTCAGTGCCCCACTAGCGGTGACTAAAAAAAAGAAGATCCGCGAGGATAAATAAAAAATAAAAGGTTTCATTATTTTAAACTCGTGTTCAAAATGGACAAAAAAGCAGAAAATAATTTTTTACAAGAGAATCTATTCGTAAAAGTGAAAATTACATGGGTAAAATGGATTGGGCCTTGCACTACATAGATATCAAATTCATCCAAGTTATAATTACTTTTGTTTTACTGTGTTGCAGCTATCACTGCAACTGTGATGCATAATTAAAAAATAAATCAGTTAGTCGAGAAAAAGGAGGTAAAAAGACAAATCTATACAAAGCCCAAAGTGGTATTGTTATAACAGTTTCTAGCTGAGCGCTGTCCCAACATTTCTAGCAGAGCCCTGTCCAAGCATTCCCAGCGCACACATCACGTCTGATCGTACTTCCGGGGCGATAAGAAAAATTCTTTGAAACATTATTATCAGAGTTACGTTTGCCAAGAATATCGTTCAATAATAGAAATGAGTTTGAAGTGACATTATGTCTAATAAACGAAATTTGTATAGGAATCCTAATAGACAATTGGATAATATCTTTTTGTACTCTAATGGTATCGATCCTATTACTGATTATTGACTATTGATAATTGATTATGACTGCAACAGGGCAGTTATCATTATTGTAATGTAATGGTTCTGAACCTTGTTTTTCTTATAATGAAAAAAAGAGGTTTTTTTTACTTTTTTCGATGTCTTAAAATGACATGCAATCTGGTGAACATAGTTTTTTTTTTCTTATGCGACAGGCCCCACTGGTACTCTATGGTTAGTCGTCGACAATACTTGAGTTATTCTATGTTTTAGATCATTATTGATTGTGCACTGGAAGGATAAACACATAAGTTTCACTATAAAACGTAAAGAAAAACTATTTCTAGAAAGTATGTTTACATGAGAGTTGTCGTAGCATTGAATGCTGACAAGGACAAATATTTGAAATTTTAAACAAGCACTAATGGCGAAATCATTGGAAATGCATGCTATCGTTGCTGTGGCAGAGAGAGATTGAATTTGTTTGGACTATCGAAAAAACTCAATGGTAATAGTGTTAGTTACGCCAGAGATTTAACTAAAATTTCCAGAGATGATAGTGCTAAAGGATAGAGCAAGCCTAAAAGTAATAGTTGATGATGATGGCCAACTTCTCGCTTGTCGCGCGGGTATCACGTTACCTGGTGATACATAAATATCAACATCTTTGTGGTATTACCATTCAACAGAACGTAAAAGCAAGACGAGCGTACTCCAGCCTCCAAATAATATCATGTCTTTGTGTCGGAACTGTAACCTGTGTAAAAATTATGTGGTAATAGAAAATTTCATAGAGAGAAAAATTAAAAGGGTATGAGCAGATAATATCGTCAAGGAAATTAAAGAAAATTGAATGAAAAGCAAAGCATCACTGAACATTATAAGTATCACTGGTAGTTTACCATCAGATACAATCATTGAATAGAATAATAGCAATGATAAAGAAGTGAAGATGAAATAGTTCAAAAAAGTATTTGTACATAATATTTGAACTATGAAAAAAGCACTAATAGTGACACTATTGGAAATGTATGTGTGCCTTGTCATGACAGTGAGAGGTTAAATTTCTTTGGACTACCGAAAAAATTCATCATTACTGATGGTGGATATACTAGAATAAAACTCCCAGAGATGATATTGTTTAAACATATTGCATACCTAAAAGTAATAGTCGACAACGAGGTTCAACTTCTTGCTCGTAGCGTGGGTAACACGTTACCTCTAGATAAATCATATCGCAATACTTCAGGTATTAGCATTCAAGGGAAGGTAAAAAGAAGACAGGCATAGGCCTACTGCTATAGCAATGTCATAAAACGTACCACATCTCAGTGTCAGAATTGTTACTTGTGTAAAAATAATGCGGTAATAGACAGTGAAATCGCTGGCACAATAAAAAGGCCATTGATAGATAGTATCACCATAACAATTAATGACAATGCTAAGAAAGGCAAATTATCGGTGAATGTTACTAACATCATCGAAAGTTTACAATAAGATAAAGTCAATGAACATAATACTTGCCAACAGAAGCAATCAAACTGCTAATTTCCAACTAAGCTATGATGGATGAAAATATTGAAATTGAAACATCGTTTTACTGTGATTATATCATCTGTAAAGGCTGTTGTCATGATTTAACCAAATCTTTTGAGTCTAATGCAACCAATTTAGAATATGTGTACATTCGAATAGATGAGGTGAATCTGGAAGAGATGAAGAGAAAAATATTGAATGAAATAAAATCAACTAGAATGAAGAGATACCCAGTTTTAGATTGGTCAAGTAAGAACTTAAATAAAGAAAACAAGTTTTTTAACTGAAAATAAGGAACTACGTTAAAACTTAAAACGAACAGAAACTATTCCGTATAAGAAAGGGGCTGTCCCCTCCTCAACGCCTCGCTCTTTACGCTAAAGTTTTTTATTGTTTAAAAAAAATAGAGTTTTGAGAAAGTCAAACTTTAACGTGAAGAGCGAGGCGTTGAGGAGGGGACAGCTCCCTTCATATACGGAATAATTTCTGTTCGTTTTAAGTTTTAACGTCGTATCTTACTTTCAGTTAAAAAAACTTGTTTTTTTTATTTAATTTTTGAACGTTTTTGAATTAATGCAGGTTTTGATTTTGACTCACCGTACATGAGTAATCAAAACAAAATTAGCCTATTAATTTTACTTTTATTTCGTTAAATGGCTTTCTCGAAACTTGTTTAATTTTATTTGCGAACGTTTTTATTAGTAATAAATATACGTAACTTACGAATTGACTTACGTAACGAATTTATATATTCATATATTTTTAATACGTATATTAAGGGGTTCGCCCCCTAGTCAATACCTTGCTCTTTAAGCTAAAGGTCGAATTTTTTCCAATTCTGTAAAAATGACCCTTAATCACAAAGGCCGTTAATTAGAATAAATAGCTCTTATGAAAGTACTAAATAATCTTTGGCTTAAAAAGCGAGGTATTCACTAGGGAGGGAACCCAATCATATACGTAATATTTTTTTTCGTTTTAAGTTTTGATGTTGCTCCTTACTTTCAGTTGAAAGACTAGTTTTTTTATATTTAATTTCTAATCTTTTTTTAAATAATGTTGGGAAATCTGGCGCCCCTTCATAGCAATGTAATTTCCCCCTTGAAAACTTCCTTCATGGAAAGATCCTTCCCACATAACCCCCGACCCCCCCAACTAACTGAAAAACCCCTCTGAAAACGTCTGTATACTTCCCAATAACAATACCATGTGTTAACATTGGGTTAAGTTCATAACTTTCAGCCCCCCCCCGGGGACTTCGGGTGATTAATCCATCCTAAAGACATAGTTATCATATCTTCGAACATGCTGAACAACATGGCTATGTCAAAATTTTGATCAGGTGTTTTTGGGAAAAATGAGCTTGGGAGGGGACCTAGTTGCCCTCCATTTTTCGGTCACTTAAAAAGGGCACTAGAACTTTTAATTTACGTTCCAATGAGTCCTCCCACGATATTCTAGGACCACTGGTTCGATACGATCACCCCTGGGAAAAAATAAAAAAAACAAAAAAAATAAACACGCATCCGTGGAGCGTGGATAGGAGCTTGAAATCTCTACAGTACGGCTCTCTAATACGCTGAATATGATGGTGTGATTTTCATTAAGGTTCTATAATTCTTAGGGGTTTCTTTCCCCTTTTTTTGAAAATCAGCCAAAATTTCTCAGGCGCGTAACTTTTGATGGGCAGAACTAAAATTGATGAGACTTATATATTTGAAATCAGTATTAACATCTAATTAGTTTGATGTATCTATTGGTATCAAAATCCCGTTTATTAGAGTTTTGGTTGCCATTGAGCCGGGTCGCTCCTTTCTTACAGTTCGTTACGCACCATGAAAGCTCAAAATGACAATCATGCTCTTGGAAAAAGAAAGACGGCACACAAGAAAGAGATCACGAAGAGAAAAATAAAAGACAAAGAAAAGCAGGGACCCCCTACCGGAAATCATCACACTTCTTGAGAAATAACAGAGGAGATTCATATAAAAGAAAAATGGCATACAAGAATTCATCATCATCGTTCTGGAAGAACCCCCATTTATCAATTTATGTCAAATCTCGTTATTAATGGCACATTTAAGAATGTTTTGGCCTTTATATTTACATTTAATATTTTTTACCATATTGTCCTTTATTTATTTTTGAAGGGGTCATGTGACAATAGGTTGTTAAATTCATAAGAAAACATCAGACTTAAATCAAGGATTTGTCTTGCAACTGGCATGTTTTAGGTGCATGTTGAATGTTACTCAGTGTGCGTGCGCACACGCTGACTGAGCCCAAATGAACTTAATTCGAAATCAGTTAATATATTGTAACCTAAGTGAGAAATCACTTGTGATGCCATCAATAGCTTCGGTGTAAAAAAAGATGGAAGTAAATAGACAGGAAGACAAAAACAATGCCATCTTAGACTTTAAATTAATAGATGTCGGTAGTAGGGATTTGAGGAAAGTATTTGATGTCGCGAAAAAAAAAAAAGCATCGTCCTGTGGCACGTTTCCAAAAATATTCACTTCACAGAACCATTTGTTAATAGCCTGTCAAACTTAGCTGAAATCATTTCAATTGTCTATGTCAACTTCATTATCAGCATATCATGTCAAATTCTAATATAAACCAGCTAAGAATCCATTTAATTTTCAAAATAAATGAAGGTTTCTCAGGATACATTCCCTGATTCAAGCTTTTTCTCACATTTAACATCATGACTTTTCCTAAAATAGGCCAATTGCAAGACAAATCTGTGATTTCAATCTAAAATTTGTACCAGTTTAACAACCTGTTTTCCTATGGCACCCTTTCAAAAATATTCACTTGACAAAACCATTTGCTAATAAACTGTCTAATTCAAGTAGAAATCATTTCAAGTTGTCTATGTCAAACTCATTCTCTAGCATTTTTAAAGCAAGCCAATTGCAAGAAAAATCCTTGATTTTACAACCTATTGTCCTATGGTCCCCTTAAAAAATATTCAAATGACACAACCATTTGTTAATAACCAGTCAAATTTACAACCTCAATTATTTCAAATTGTCTATGTCGACCTCATTTTCTAGCATGTGACGTCAAACTTTTTCCTAAAAAAGATCCTTGACTTAACAACCTAATGGCCTGTGGTCCCTTTCCAAAAATAATCCCATGACTGGTTCATTTGTTTATAACCTGTCAAATTTAAACAGAAACCATTTATAATTATCTATGAGAATCTCATTTTCTAACATGCATCGTCAAACATTCTTTAACACTTTTCAACTGCAGAGACAAATCCTTGATTTAACAACAAAAAGTCCTATAGTCCTCTTCGAAAAAATATTCGGATGATAGAACCATTTGCTAATAATCAGGCAAATTTATGCAGAAATCATTTTCAAATCATCTGTGCCTACCTCATAACCTACATATCATGTTTGATTCTAATATGAACCTGCTAAAAACTCTTTAATTTTTAAAATTACTGACGGTTTCTCATTTTCTTGAATGCATCGTCAAACATTTCCTTAACACTTGCCAACTGCAGAGACAAATCCTTGATTTCACAACAAAATGTCCTATAGTCCCCTTTGAAAAAACATTCACATGATAGATCAATTTGCTAATATCCAGTCAAATTTATGCAAAAATAATTTCAAATTGTCTATGTCTACCTCATTACTTACATATCATGTCCGATTCTAATACGAATATGCTAAGAACCCTTTAATTTTCAAAATCAATGACAGATTCTCAATGTACATCCCCTGATTCAAGCTTTTTTCTATCATGTAACATCCAACATTTACCTAAAACCTTCCAAAAAATATTCACATGACTGAACCATTTCTTAATAACCTGAAAAATTTACGCAGAAATCATTTCAAATTGTCTATGACAATCTCATTTTCTAGCATGCATCGTTAAACTTTTCCTTAACACTGCCATTTGCAATGACAAAACTATGATTCAACAACAGAATGTCCTATAGTCCCCTTCGAAAAAATATTCATATGACAAAACCATTTGCTAATAACTAGTCAAATTTATGCAGAAATCATTTCAAATTGTTTATGTCAACCTCATATCCTGAATATCACGTCCGATTCTAATACGAACCTGCTAAAAGCTCTTTAATTTTCAAAATCAGTGACGGTTTGTCAATGTACATCCCCTGATTCAAGCTTTTTTCTATCATGTAACATCCAACATTTACCTAAAACATGGCACCTGCAAGACAAACCCTTGATTTAAGTATGACATTTTCTTATCAATTTAACAATCTATTGTCATGTGACCCCTTCAAAAACAAAATAACGGACAATATGGTAAAAAATATTTATTGTAAATATAAAGGCCAAAACATTCTAATTTATGCATCAATAACGAGATTTGAAATAACTTGATAAATGGGGGTTTCCCGAACAATGATGATGAATTCTTGTATGCCAAATTTCTTTTATATGAGTCTTATCTGTTACTTCTAATGGAGTGTGAAGATTTCCGATAGGGGGTCCTGCTTATTTTGATCTTGTATGTTCCTTTTCGTAATATCTTTCTAGTAGGCCGTCCCTCCTTTTCCAATAGCATCGTTATGATTTTTAACGTTCATGGCGCTGTAAGGGTGCCCTTTCTTTAGCTAATTTCATATTTGACCAATTTAAAACTGAGCATCTCTTCGTTCTAGCTAGCTTAATTTCATTCAATAGTTTTCTCCTCATGTCTTGCGGATTCACATAATCTATCCGAGTGTACACATGTTCTAAATTGGTTGCATTAGACTCAAAATATTTGGTTAAATCGTGATAATAGCCTTTACAGATGATATAATCACAGTAAAACGATGTTTCAATTTCAATATTTTCATCCATCATAGCTTAGTTGGAAATTAGCAGTGCGATTGCTTCTGGTGGCAAGTATTATGTTCATATACTTTATCTGATGGTAAGCCGTCCATGATATTTGCAAAATTCACCGATACTTTGCTTTTTTTAGAATTGTCATTAATTTCCATGGTGATATTATTTACGAATGCTCTCTTTATTTGGCCAGCAATTTCAATGTTTATTACCACATTATTTTTACACAGGTAACAATTCTGACACTGAGACATGATATGTTTTATGACATTTGAGGAACAGTACGCCTGTCTTCTTTTTACTTTCCATTGAATGCTAAAACCCGAAAGATGGCACTATGATTTATCAAGAGGTAACGTGTTACCCACGCAGCGAGCAAGAAGTTGACCCTCTTTATCAACTATTACTTTTAGGTATGCAATATGTTTAAACAATCTCATCTCTGGGAATTTTTTTTTAATGTATTCACCATCGGTAATGTTTAATTTTTTGTTAGTACAAAGAAATTTAATCTCTCACTGTCATGACTATTCACACATACATTTCCAATGGTGTTACCATTAGTGCTTGTTTTATAACTCAAATATTTGCCTTTGTCTGCATTCAGTGTTACGACAGCTCTATTATGTACACATACTTTCTTGAAGTATTTCATCTTCACTTTTTCATCATTGCTATTAGTGTGTTCAATGATGGTATCTGATGGTAAACTACTACTGATACTATTAACATTCAGTGATGCTTTGTTTTTCATTGAAATGTCTTTAATTTCCAATGCAAGGTTATCTGCCAATGGCCTTTTAATTTTCTGTCGGTTAAACTGTCTATTACCACTTTAGTGTGCACAGGTTAAGTTCCAACACATAGACATGATATGATTTATGATATTGATGCGGGAGTAGCCTACGCTTGTCTTGCTTTTACGTTGCGTTGAGTGGTAATACCACAAAGATGTTCATATGATGTATCAACAGGTAGTATGCTTCCCGCGGGACAACCAAGAAGTTCTCCCTCGTCATCAACTATTATTTTTAGGCTTGAATGATCTTTAAGCACTATCATCTCTGGAAATTTGACTTTGGCATAACGAACACTATGACTATTGAATTTTTTCGATAGTTCAGATAAATTCAATCTCTAACTGCTGCAACAACGCTCCCATACAATTCCAATGATGTCACCATTAATGCTTTTTTAGCAATTCAAATATTTGTTCTTGTCAGCATTCAATGCTGCGACAACTCTATCATGCAGACATACTGTCTCGAACTAATGGATCTTTACTTTTTTTAAATAAGACTCATGTTTTTATCCTTCCCGTGCACAATCAATAATGCACAAATGCCCGTGCACAAATAATAAGTTTCGTTTGTCACAATCAATAATGATTGAAAACATAGAATAAACAAAGTGTTTTTGACGACCAGCCATAGAGTACCAGGGGAGCAACTGCATAAGAAAAAATCCAAAAACTATGTCATTTTAAGACATGGAATAAGTTCAAAAGAAACCTGTCTTTTTTTCATTCTAAGAAAAAAAAGAAAAAAAAGTTCAGAATAAAAAATAATCAAGATTTTCCTCAAGGACTAAGCTCGCGAACTGCCCGAAAGTAGTTTTTATGTGCTTTTTAGTTTTCATATTGCTCTTTACCTTCCCCTGCAGGTCCGAGTTCATAAACATTTCACGGATTGATGTCACTAGTTCAAGAATGGCTAATAGGGAGGTTTTTTTTTAAACCAGAGATAATATATGATATACAAACACATATAACATAATGTCAATATAAATTTAATGGATGTGGTCGGACCTATTACAAGTCTTGGATGCCGAAACATGTTTCATTAACCATCAAAAAAATGGGTGTGTCCAGCATGTATCTCAAATCATCGTGGTATGCACATTCTCGGAATGATGCCAAAATGGTGCTTGGAAACAGATCAGTGATAACACATACCAAAAAATTCAATTGAGAAATCGATTGTGCAAATAACTTGTTATGATATTGTTAAGCTTAACATCAGTTGGCCAGGGTCCCAGAAATAATACACTGATTACTATAGAATGTGTTTCTAAGGGCATAGTATTTTCAATGATTTGTTGGCTCAGTCGAGTAACGTGTCGTTCTTCTACGATAGGAAATAATGGGTCTTACGACATGAAAAAAAGTAAAAAAAAAACTTAAAAAAAAGTCTTCTTTTCCATTCTAATAAAAAATGGTCAGAATAAAAAATAATTAAGATTTGCCACAAGGCCTAAGCTTATGTGTTTATTATTTTTCATATTGCTCTTTACCGTCCCCTGAAGGTCCAAGTTCAAGAATAGTTCACGGATTGAATTCAATAATTCAAGAATGGGTCATAGGAAAGGGTGTTTTTTTTAAAACCAAAGATGATATATGATATATAAACACTTATATCATAGTGTCAATATAAATTCAATGGGTGTGGTCGGACGTATTACAATTTTTGGAGATTGAAACATGTTTCATTAACCATCAAAAGAACATGTCGCCCAGACTTATGCGCAACCCCAGTAATGGAAAACCAAAGTGCTCAGAACCTTTACATTACAATAATGATATCTGCCCTGTTGTAGTCATAATCAATTATCAATAGTCAATAATCAATAATCGGATCGATACCATTAGAGTACAAAAATATCTCATCCAACTGTTTATTAGAATTCATTTAAAAACTTTGTTTATTAGACATAATATCATTTTAAACTCACTTCTATTATTGAACGACATTCTTGGCAAACAAAACTCTGATAATAATTTTTCCAAGAATTTTCCTTATCGCGCTGGAAGTAAGATAAGACCAGATGTGTGCGCTCAAAATTTTTGGACAGGGCTCTGCTGGAAATGGTGGGACAGAGCTTGGTTAGAAATTGTTATAACAATACTACTGCCCACTCCGTTTTGCGTCCCTAGTTTTTACTAATATTCATACATTATCGTAGAAAAAATTGTTTTCTACTTTTTAGTCTATGTTCAAAATTTTTTTTTGAAAAATCACATCTATTGTTTTTGACTTTTTAGTCTTCCAAATGTATTATCATGAAATTTTATTTATCCTTATGCAAAATTTTACGAATTTACTATTTCTACCTACTATATCCTCTCGGTGGTAATGCGATCATTACCAAATTACTGTTTTATTTCTATTGATATTATTTAATTAAAACATAGTAAAGATTTCAAGAAATATTGTATTATTGCACTCCCATTGGAAATGCATATAGTGATAAAATCTGGTAATAATTTAAAGTTTAGACATGGCCAATAAATAGCGTGCAAATTTACCAAGTAATATCTGACAAACTACCTTTCAAGCAGAAGAGTCGATGTTTTGAGGAGAACGAGAGAAAAACTAAGTCCCTATAATGCATTAAACTGTGTCTAATATTTACAAATTTTACACATTCAAAGGAGATTAAAATAAGTTAAGATGTATAGTTAATATACTGTACAGAAATCCATGTTATTATTAATACAATTTTTTGCCACAATGCTACTAGGACATATACCTTTATTATTTTGACTTCGTTCACTTTAATATTTTAGGAAAATTGATCATTATAGAATATATGTTCCAAAAAATTGTCTTAGCTTATGTTCAAACCCAAGTTATCAAAGACACAGGGAAGTTCGCTTAGTGCTAGGATATAAAGTCTTGTATAATAGTGCCTGTTTTAGGCTTTTTGCTGTGCCCAGTCACCCTTTAAAGTTGTTTATTAATTTTACTTAATGAAACCATAAAAATTTTAAGAAAAGTTGTGTTACTAGACAGTCATCAGAAGTGCATATACTGATAAAATTTGGAAGTAATTGAACATTCGGAAGAGGTCGAAAAAAATGGCTCAATACTTTTAACAAGTGATTAAATAAAAAAATAATGTGTTTTCAAGTGAAAGTAAGGAGCAACATTAAAACTTAAGAGGAACATAAATTATTACGTATATGAAGGATTTTACCCCCTCCTAAACACCTCGCTCTTTACGCTAAAGTTTTTGAGTAATGTTAAAAGAGCTTCTTATTGTTCTAATTAAACGGCCCTTGTGTTTCAGAAGCCGTTCTTAAAGAATTGGGACAATATTCAAACTTAAGCGTAAAGAACGAGGTTTAGAGGAGGGGGCAACCCCCTTCATACGCGTAATAATTTATTTTCGTTTTAAGTTTTAATATTGCTCCCTACTTTCAGATGAAACAACTTGGTTTTTTAATTTCTGATCGTTTTTTAAATAGTGCCAGGAAATTCGGCTGTGCCTCGAAGGGAAAATACCCCTCCCCACATAACTATCCTGTTGACGACTCAACCCCAGTGAAAATTTTACCCGAGCAATCAACCTTAACATCTCCACGCTTAAAATTGAGACGGAAAAGAGAAAGCAAGACATAAAATCAATTTTTTATCGGAACTATGATAAATTATCCCACTGTAAAATTTCCCCTAAAAATTTAACTCCCATTGAAAAACCCAAAGCAGAACTTTTAAAGGGTATTTCCTACCTTTTCGAAAAAAGGCAAATTTTCTCAGGCCCGTACCCTTTAATGGGTAAAACTAAATTTGATGGAACTTATGTATTTGGAATCAGCGTAATAAGCAGATTCTTTTAATATATTAAATAAAAAAAGGTTTTTTTGCGCTAAAAGTAAGGAGCATCTATTAAGCTTAAGACGAACAGAAATTATTACGTACATGAACGGGGTTGCCTCCTCCTCCTCTAAATCTCACTCATTATGATAAAGTTTATCAGTAATTTTAAAAAAGCTTCTTATTTATCTAATTAAACGATCCTTGTGTTTCAGGAGTTGTTCCTATGGAATTTGGACAAAATTAAAACTTTAGCATACACAGCGAGATGTTGAGGAGGAGGAGGCAACCCCAGTAGTGTAAGGGGTAAAGGTTTCAAACAAACTCATTTTGGAGACAACTGGACTGCAGCCAGAACAGCACTCTACATTCCGAACCCATATATTAAAATAGCCTATGACGATAATATAACGTGACTCCAAATATGGAGCCGCTAAGAATATTCTCTACCAAAGTGTTAGGTGGAATATGACAGAAATTCTATTTTTAATATACTTTCCTTTTATTTCAAATAAATATTTAGATTTCTTAATATATTTAACGTGGGAATTTTAAATGTATGGGTGTGGTATATATAATACACAAGTACCAAATGGGGACCGTGGGCAATATAAAATATTATGTAGTTTTGGGAATATACATAAAGTCGAAATTAATAAAGTCGTATACATTTTATGCAATGATACGGCAGCCATTAGTCATCCATGCTCCAGCCTTTAAGGGCCCCAATATCCCCCCACCCAACTTTTTGGCCCCAGGTATTTAATATAATGCGTTTTGGACGGCCTTCTTTTCATAATTCCTTTTGTACTTTCCAAATTTTGGCAACATGAAACACTTTTCCCCCACTCTGTTTTAATAAACTGCAAACGTGATTTAACCTTATCAAAATGTCAATAGCACACGTATATAGGAGAAAGGCATTTAACTCTTGTTTTCCGCATTGTGGATATTTGACAGATTCCATCCAAATATGTTTCCATCTAATTTAAATATCTTTACGTAAACGTGTTATAAAATATATATTTTACATTCAGAACTGTCTAATGTCTAAATCATTTGTGAGCTACGTTTCTATTAATCGGAATATTATATATTTTTTTTTTCACTGTTATCCAAACTACGTGTAATTTTTATTTAAAATATATATTTATTCAAGATTTCTTATTGTACGATAATACGGTTTACATTTCTATTAGTCAAACTATCATATTTTTTTTGTATGTTTTTTCACTGTTATCCAAATTTTGTGTCATTTTTATTGAAATAATATATTTTTAGAAGATTTTTTACTTTATGATAATGCGGATTACCTTTCTATTAAATGAAATCCAAAACGAACAAAAGTTAAATAAACAATCATAGCAAAAAAACCATACAATAAGTAATGAAATAAATGAATAAATAAATGTTAAGGCGAGTAATGCTTAAATTGAATATGCAAATCGAACTGAAAATCAAATATCATTAATAAAATCAGATGATTTTAAACGTGGATGTTCTTATTTCTGAAAACTATAACCCAACTTTATTAAAAAATCAAATATTATTAATAAAATCAGATGTACTTTAAACGTGGATGTTCTTATTTCTGAAAGCTAAAACCCAACTTTATTTAAAAAAAAGCAAATATTATTAATAAAATTAGATGTATTTTTGACGTGGATGTTCTTATATCTGAAAAATCAAACCCAACTTTATTAGAAAATCAAATATTATTAATAAAACCATATATATTTTAAACGTGGATGTTCTTATTTCTGAAAACTAAAACCCGACTTTATTAAAGAAAAGGTCAAATATTATTAATAAAATTACATTTATTTTAAACGTGGATGTTCTTATTTCCTAAAAATAAAACCTAACTATTAAAAAATCAAATATTATTAATAAAATCAGATGTATTTAAACGTGGATGTTCGTATTTCTAAAAAATAAAACACAACTTTACTAAGAAATCAAATATTATTAATAACATCAGATATATTTTAAACGTAAACGTTTTTATTTCTGAAAACTAAAACCCCACTTTATTAAAAAATCAAACATTACTAATAAAATCAGATGTATTTTAAATGTGGATGTTCTTATTTCTGAAAACTAAAACCCAGCTGTATTAAAACAGCAAATATTATTAATAAAATCAGATGTGTTTTAAATGTCGATGTTTTTATTTCTGAAAACTGAAACCCAACTTTATTAAAAAATCAAATATTATTAATATAATCAGCTGTATTTTTAACGTGGATGTTCCTATTTCAGAAAAACTAAAATCAAGCTTTATTAAAAAATCAATATTATTAATAAAATCAGATGTATTTTAAACGTGGATGTTCTTATATCTGAAAACTAAAAGCCAACTTTATAAAAAATCAAATATTAATAATAAAATCAGATGTATTTTAAACGTTGATGTTCTAAGAGCAAATTTTGTTGTGCAACATTTTTGTTTGTGTGATTTACTGCTGTTTCTTGTTCTATGCCCTTTTCTTTAGCTTTTAAGAGTCATTTGTTATCTTGTGCAATTTTCTACGTGTCAAAGATACTAATTATTAATTCATCCTTCCTGTTTACCTTTCACAGATTAACACACGTTAAACTAACACGTTCTTTAATTCCATTTTAACTTTGCTTCGTCTTCTAACCACAAATTTTATTGCGCAGCAGTTTTGTTAGCAAATAAATGTGATTTTTGCTGTTTTGCACGCGTCATCAATAATAAAACGATACGACCGCTGCTTGGGTAAAATGACATGATTTTTGCTCTTTATTTGTATATAAATATGACGTCACTCACACAGACACAATGAAAAATATTAAAGAAGAGAAAAATATTTGAAAACTCCTCGATTATTGCCCCCGTCAAAGGTTTCATGCAAATTTACATGCAGGCAGTTGAGATAAAAAAAAAGTACATCCAGCGAAAGGTAGCTCTCAATGGAGACACCGGAGAAACCTATTTAAGCCCCGTTTATACTGAACTAAATAATTCTGATCGTTTTTATTTAGGTCTACAAAATTTTCCCGAATCAAAAATAGAATCTATTCTATTTTTAAGTTTTCCCAATTTCATTAACCAAAATTTGCTTGGAATTAAGAGAAATCGAGGTATTAATTTAACTGACTTACGATGCTGATATTTTCTATAAAAATTAAAAAAAACACCAAAAAATCGAAGTGCTTGGTAGTCGAAGGGAGGTGGTTATCACAGAAATTGACCATTCCTGGAAATGTTTCAAAATATTATAACCCAGCCGAGAGCCAATGACAGAATAGCACTCCTATCAGTGCCAAAAGTGGACAACAAGGGGCTGTCCACGCAAAAAAATCATCAACAAGGAGCTGAATAATTGCCTGGCTCTGGCTCTTTGAACTGGCTCTAAGACGTTTTTTATTGGAATTTCAAAGACTGGGCAGTCTTACTTTTCCATTGCGGCAATATGCGCACTCTTATTTTTTCAGGGATGCGGATTTTCTATTCTTCACTTGGCCTTAATCACGATATCGAACCTCACAACGAGTATTTGACCTTTACTACCATACAGTATATACCATTCTTGTAGTTAAACTTAAATAACTCAGATTTTCAAAAGGCTGTATTAATTAGAATTGTGCTTTTAATGTGCGTTTAAGTAACATATAGCATACGAAAGCAAATTTAAATAATTAACCTATAAAAATTTAAACCAGGTACTTGATTTTATTTATGAAGAAGTTTATTTGAATTGCATACAGCCAAGCAATTTGTCTAGCTTAGTTTTTGGAAGTCACCAACTGTAGCCATTCTTTCAAATTAATTAAAAAAAAATTTCCGAAAAATAAGTTTTTCAAAGAAAAGTAAAGGCTATTTGAAACTTGAGCTCAGGAGATACAAATACATGTTAAAATTCAAACTCAAAATGACCAGAAATTACTATTAAAGAATAAATGAAACCCAAAAGTAGTATCCGCCTTCTGGATTTGCCTAGACGTATAGCAATTTCTACAATAGATACTGGACGTGATTGCGTAATATGCCTTACCACGGGTCAGTCACCTATTACTACGAACAGTACATGCCTTACCAGACGGGTTTTCTGAGGTAACACCCATTTTTTGGAACTGGGAGCGAGATTGTGTGATGCAATCTGACAGGTTTCGTTTCAGGGGTTCATTAATAGAACGACTAATGTTTTTAAAAGGGTAATTACTTCTAAGTTCAATAACCAAATTAAACTTCCGATGGTTAAGAAAGGGTAACGGGCAATTAAAGTATGAGGAATGGGATGCTATAACTAGAATGGTTTTAAGTTGAAAATTGTGACGTAAAAATAACTCTATTTGCGAATTTTTTTCGAAAAGGTATTTGCGTAAAGGTATTGCGTTGGTTAAGAAAGCGTAACGGGTAATTAAAGTATGAGGAATGGGATACTATAATTAGAATGGTTTTAATTTGAAAATTGTGACGTAAAAACAACTCTAATTGCGAATTTTTTGCGAAAAGGTATTTGCGTAAAGGTATTGCGTTGGTTAAAAATGCCTCACGGGTAATTAAAGAATGAGGAATGGGATGCTTGCATCAACAATACAAAGAATATGCTCAGATACTTAATAGATTTGACGCCTACAAGAGACATTGGTAAAAGGTATTCAATAGCTTAATTGAAAAGTAACGATAGAATGACATTGTGACTTGACCTAGCTTTACCTCTCCGATGTGGTCTGTGGTATGTTTTCTTTTGTACTTGATATTGAAAATAAATATTAAAATTACAGTAAAATTTGGAACTTTTAGCAATTAATAGCATTATGCATCAAAAATTCAGTTTAATTTATTAGTTCTTGTCAAGATTAGTCAAGACAAATATAGTTTCACTACAAGCAAAATTTGGATACTGCCCCCTTCTTTAACTATAAAAACCTAAAGCCTTCTGCGTCATTGGTGCTTCACTGAAAACGATTTACTCGTATATGACAAATTTATTATTTTCCAGTTCTTACAGCATTGAAAATGAAAATAAAAATTACAGTAAAAAAAAACTTGAACTGATTGATCTTTCAACAATTAATATCATTATATATCTAATATTCAATTTGATTTTGTTTATACTTTCCAAGATTGTTCAAGACTCATAAAGTTTTGCCATTTTTTTTAACTGTGCCATTTTTTTTTTACTACTCGTGTTAGTTTGTTATGAAAACATTCTATGGCTTCTAGGCATTTCTATTTGAGCGGAAAACTGCACCTCAAACTCTGTGGAACGTGTATTTTCTTGCATGAAACTCCAAAATATAATAAAATGTCAAGTTTCAGATTGTTCAACCACTCGCAAGCATGTGCCATTGGTATTTTTGAATCTGCATGGTCAATATAGGGAGTGGAGGATAGGCTAATTCTCGTAGCAGCCCCATTCCGTCATGGTATGGTTCACATTTTCAGCACCTGGCGTCCGGACTATCATATAATCTACCAAGAATACAACTACCCCAAATCAGTATCAATAAATAAATGAAACCCAAAACGAACAAAAATTAAAATAGATATTAGAGTAACGAGCATAAATTAATGTGAGTAGGGTTCAAAACCCCTATGCTTTCAAAAACCCAGAATATAAATTGGGCTTTACTGAAAAAAAAAAATTCAAATGAGTTTACTGAAAAAAAATGTGCATTGTCAATTTAATATACATATACTGATATTTATTCCCTAAAATCTTAATTAATTTTTGATTTCTTAAAGTTACAAAAGTGAAAATATTCCGAAGAATTGTTTTCAGTAAGGCGGCAGTGACGCAGAAGGTTTTAGGCTTCTGCAGTAATACGATACCCAAACTCTTGTTTGTAGTTATTTTTATTCAATTCAAACTTGATTTGCATATTCAATTTCAGTTTCACTTGTTTTAAGATTTATTTATTCATTTACATTAATATATATATTGTATGTTTGTTTGCATTGATTGTTTATTTAATTTCTGTTCGTTTTAGTTTCATTTATACTTTAATAGCAAAATATTTGCTTTCGTTTTAAGCTAGATTTTCATATTCAATCTAAGCATTACTCGTTTTAAGATCTATTTATTCATTTATATTATTACTTGTTGTATATTTTTTACTATGATTGTTTATTTAATTTCTGTTCGTTTTGGGAGTAGTATCCGCCTTCTGGATTTGCCTAGACGTATAGCAATTTCTACAATAGATACTGGACGTGATTGCGTAATATGCCTTACCACGGGTCAGTCACCTATTACTATGAACGATACATGCCTTAGCAGACGGGTTTTCTGAGGTAACACCCATTTTTTGGAACTAGGAGCGAGATTGTGTGATGCAATCTGACTGGTTTCGTTTCACGGGTGCATTAATAGAACGACTAATGTTTTTGAAAAGGGTAATTACTTCTAAGTTCAATAACCAAATTAAACTTCTGATGGTTAAGAAAGCGTAACGGGTGATTAAAGTATGAGGAATGGGATGCTATAATTAGAATGGTTTTAAGTTGAAAATTGTGACGTAAAAATAACTCTATTTGCGAATTTTTTGCGAAAAGGTATTTGCGTAAAGGTATTGCGTTGGTTAAGAATGCCTCATGGGTAATTAAAGAATGAGGAATAGGATGCTTGCATCAACAATACAAAGAATATGCTCAGATACTTAATAGATTTGACGCCTACAAGAGACATTGGTAGAAGGTATTCAATAGCTTAATTGAAAAGTAACGATAGAATGAGATTGTGACTTGACCTCGCTTTACCTCTCCGATGTGGTCTGGATAATAAACAGGTAACGTTTGAAAAGTATTGTCAATTTAAAATAGGATCTAACTTTCCCTTCGTTCCCCCCATTTCTGAGGGGCAGGGGAGGGTAGGAGAGGGGAGGGGGAGTCAATTTTGGAGGTAACACATTCTAAATGAGAAATCGTAAAAATACCCGAAACAATGAACAAGTCCCAATATGGCAAGTATTTAGTTAATATAATGCTTGGAAGAGAAATTAAGTTTTGAGGGGGGTGTAAAAATGGTACTTATTTAATATTCCGGTTGTCACTTTTCGTTACCCCAATTTTTCAACTTGGGTTTTTACAACTATGGGGGAAACTGGCTCGACCAAAGAGTATTTATATTCTTGTTACTTTTCGTTACCCCGATTTTTCAAAGTGTGTGTTTACTACT